>NC_056745.1:423527066-423529566 GCF_019279795.1 Protopterus annectens | reverse complement strand
CCACTCTCCACATGTATTCAATACGCAGATGATTCTACTATTGTCTGCTCAGCCTCATCTCTAGACGAACTACAATCCCAAACACAAAAAGCTTTCAATACGGTAGAAAACTGGTCCTCCAACCGCTGCCTCTTACTAAACGCTAAAAAAACTAAACTTTTACTCTTCACACCTACCCAAAGGACTGCCCCTTTACACTTCACTCTCACATCTAATAATGGCACCCTTATTTCCCCTGATCTGACCACTAAACTCTTAGGAGTCACAATTGACAATAACCTCAACTTTGACCCACACATAAATACCACAGTAAAAATAGTCAACAGAAAATTAGGATCCCTCTATAGAATAAAACCATATCTAACACCATTAGCTAAATCCACTATAGCTAGAACTCATTTACTCTCAACCCTTCTTTATGCATCTCCCATCTACACTAACCTCTCCAAAATGAACCTCAACAAACTAGCTATATCCTATAATAACATTGCCAGATTTGCTACTAGCTCCCCTTATAGAACTCATCACTGTCTTAATCTAAAAAAACTAGGCTGGCTTGAACTTCCAAATCTGATACAATTTCATCAACTCTCAATAACTCACAAGGCCCTTAATCAGCCCAACAATACTCCCATACTCTCTAGCTTTATTACACCATATAGTAGTCTCAAAATTTACGATCCTCAAACAAAATCCTTATGAATATAACTAAATCTAAAAACTTAGCAGGTGATTCCTTGTTCTCCAACTCTGTTGGAAAAGTATGGAATCAATTACCACCTGATCTTACATCCCAGACCTCTCTCCCACTTTTTAAAAAACATCTAAAACACTACTTCAATAACCACTGGTTATGCTCCTGTTGTAACCCTGACTAACAATTTCTTGCCTCTGACCTTCTACCTTCTCTAAATACTAAACTCCTTAAAACACCTTAATAGCCTTTTCTCTCATATAAATTATATAAGTGTACTATCAAACTAAGACCTACTAAGATTTGTTAAAAAAAAAAATATATATATATATTTTTTTTTATTCTTCTATATTTTTACATAGAATTTATAATATAACTCTCTGTTATAATTATAGCTGTTTAAACTGTTTTTGATGTCTTCATCATTGCTGCATAGGACTGTCTCAATGCTTTTTCTTACATTGTATGTTATTTCCTGGAGCTTTTCTCCCCGGGCCTCTACTGAAAATGGACATATATCCAGTTAGACTAGCCCGGTCAACAAATGTAAAATAAAATAAATATATATATATATATATATATATATATATATATATATATTTATATTTATATATAAAACATAAATATAGATATAATGGAAATAAATATATACACATACACACACACACACACACACATACAAATATATATATATAATATATATATATATATATATATATATATATATATATATATATATATATATATATATATATATATATATAGGTTCATAGGTAGGTACTAGGCTATCGGCCCTAGGGCCCATACAAGCCTAGCCAAAAAATTTACCCTGGCTTTTGCCACCCAAGAAAATTATTTTCCTGTGCCCTTGTCGAGCAGAGCCACAGAAGTGATCCCCGGGGTGAATTTCCCATTTCCCATCCAATCATCAAGATTTTTCTTGAAGAGTGCTAATGAGGAGTTCTGTTTGACATAGATAGGTAGTCTGTTCCAGAGTATGGGAAGTCTCTGGGACAGGAATCTATCCCTCCAGCATGTTCTGTTTATTGTGGTGACAAGGTTTAGGTCCCTAGAGCGTGTAGCTCGGAGGGATTGGGATATCTTTAAGTGGAGCATGTCCAACAGCTCTGGGTTTGACATAGCTTTGTATGTTAGGCAGAGATCGCCCCTGAGTAGGCGATATGCGATGGAGTAAAGCTGTAGTTTTTTGAGACGGTCTGCATAGGGCATCTGTTTGAGGCCAGTAATCCTCTTTGTGAGGTATTTCTGTGGTCTTTCCAGTTGGTGTAGATGTCTTGTGAGGTACATACCAAAAGGGGCATTGTACTCTCTAATGGGTCTAATGAGTGATGAGTAGAGGGGAACAATGACCTCTTGTTTTCTGGATGAGAATCCTTTTGTGATGAGATGAGCCACGTAGAAGGATTTTCTGAACACTGTGGCGATGTGATTATCAAAGGAGAGACTACAGTCCACCTGTGTCTCAAGGTCTCTTATCACATTTTTGGCATTAAGTAGACTACCAGTTATGTGGTAGTTCATGGGTACAGAGTTTTTACCAAAGGGGATGACAATACACTTTTCGGCATTGAGCTTCAGGCCATGGCTTTGACACCAGGTATGTCTCAGTGATGCCCTTTTGTAGTTTGTCCACATCATTAGGAGTTTCGATTATGGCTCCTAGTTTGCAGTCATCTGCAAACTTTGTTAGCCAAAGACCTTCTGTGTTGGTCTGCACTTCAGAGAAGTAGATACCAAACAGGAGTGGACCCAGGACTGAACCCTGTGGTACTCCACTTGTCACTG
>NC_056745.1:423472066-423519566 GCF_019279795.1 Protopterus annectens | reverse complement strand
CATATGAGGGAGCTGTTTGTTATTATAAGAATAAGCAAAAAAACACACGTACAGTCCCAACACAGGAGCAGGCAGAGACAGTTATAAAATCCAACGCATTTATTTGAATAAAAACAGGGATAAGCGCTTTCGCATATTAGTACGCTTCTTCAGATCACAAAATGAAATAAAGCAGCCTTCTTTAAATATAACTGATTAGTCCAATTAATTCAAATGCTCCAATAAGCACTTCACATCAGATTAACCCTTAGTTAGACAGACTTCAGTAACATTGCTCCCTAATAAGTCACAAGAGTTTATACATATAATTTAAAATAGACATATAAAATTCTAACAATATAGTCATATAAAACTCCTTTCCTAAAGTGTTATGTGCATATAGATATAAAACTAACTATAATCAAATAAATAAATAAATAAATATATAAATATATACAAATGGCAACTATAAATATAGATACAAGTATAATGCAATTAATGTACTAACCTAGAAGTAAATCTTAATTCATGTATAACGTGCAATATAATAGCATATATCAAACATAAATTCCACAGACAAATGCATGGATAAAGCATAGATAAAATCCATAAGTCAGCACCAATGTGTATGAGACTATTAACTATAATGTGTATCTTCATCTACGGGACTTTAACACTGAGCGTAATGAGACATATGTATTAAGACCAGGCGGATAGTGGGCTCTTAGTTTAAATACGCACTCTAATTCTTTTTGCTCCAGGTAACTCATATAATCTCCCCTTCTCTGTCCGTGAGGTATTATCTGGAGTACTCTAAACTCAAAACCATGGTTATTATAAATAGAAACATGTTTAGCTAATGCATTTAATGGATTATTATTCCTAATGTCGTAAACATGGTTATAGATTCTTTGTTTAAAGCTCCTTTTGGTCATGCCTACATAGAATGCAGGACATGTGTGACACTTCGCTAAGTATACAAGTCCTGATGTATTACAATTTGCATAAAACCTAGGACTAAAGGAGAAATCCAAATCTGGATGTATAAAATCTTGTTCTTTCGATATATAGCCACAGTAGTTGCAGTTCTTACAGGGATATGTCCCTCTTTCTCCTGATGTTTCAACACCCAATGGACTAATGCCACCTTGACCAGTAGCATGGTCTACACATAATATTCTTTTCAGATTTTTATTATTCCTGTAGATAAACCCAGGATTGGAGCCTACTATGTCCACCGTCTTACCATCTAAAGTTAAAACACCCCAATGTTTAGCTATGATTTTTTTAATCGCTAAGCTATCATTGGTGTATGTGGTAGCAAACATAACCCTGTCAGAGGCCTGTTTAATATTATGGTCTGGTTTTCTGGTACCTATAATGTTGGAATTTGTATAATTCATATCTGATACTGTTCCCAGTGTCTCAAGTTTGATTTGTTTTATTAACTTAGAATCACAGCCTCTCTGGATAAAGATCAACTCTAGCCTTTCTGATTCAGCAGTCAAATCCACAGGATCTTTACAGAGCCTCAAGAGCCTCTGGAACTGACACTTCACTATACCCCTGAATATATGACGGGGATGCATACTATCATATCTTAGTATAGCATTCTTCCAACAGGCCTTTCTATGGAGGGAAGACGATAACCTGCCATTTCTAATGCTAAGATTCACATCAAGGAAGCTCACATTATCATGAGAGACTTCTACCGTGAATCTTAAATAATTAGTAGTGGTTTCTAGATATTCCACAAACAAAGAGAAATCCTGTGCACTACCATCCCAAATGATAAGGATATCGTCCACAAAACGCTTATACAGCAAGCATTTCTTAAAGGAATCATGATTAAACAAAAACTCCCTCTCCCACTGGTAAACTACTAAGTTTGCATATGTATTAGTGCAGGGGGTGCCCATGGCAACCCCTGCTAACTGTAAAAACATATGCTTTTTGAAACAGAAAACATTATTGTTTAAGACCAACTCTAATAACTGTCATACCAGTATCTCTGTACTGTGAACTATAGAGGATAAAATCTGAAACTATTCTCTAATGGATTCAATACCCTTATAATTTGGGATGGAGGTAAACAGATTTCTGATATCCATAGTTACTAACAGGTGTCTATCCTTAATCAATTCAACATCTAAAGCATCCAAAAAGTCCAGAAGCTGGTAGGTATCCTTCAAGATGGTCGGAATACCATTGACAAATGGCCTTAATAATTTTTCTAAAAAGACGGAGATATTCTCCATACTCCACCCATCTCCTGAGACTATTGGTCTGAGAGGAGGTGGATGCACCCCTTTGTGCATCTTGGGTAATCCTTTTATTATAGGAAGATGAGGAGAGGGAGTAAGAAAAAATTCATACAGATCTTTACTGATCTGACGACACATTAGTAAGTCATACAGTACATCATTAATATCATTAAGTATTTTGTTTAAAGTCCCTTCATCAATACGTTCATAGGTAGAACAATCACTAAGCATATTTTCCATATAAGAATCATAATCTTGTGTATTCAGCAAAACAATACCCCCTCCCTTGTCTGCCGGTCTTATAACTATAGATGTTTCATGGGATAACCTCCTCAATGAGGCATTCTCTTCCCTAGACATGTTGAAATACAAACATTTCTTATTGCCTTTCAAAAAATAATCATAAAGGTCCCGTTCACATAATTTAACAAAACTTTCTATATGACTGGGTAACATGGGGGAAAAAGTACTCCTTCATTTAAACACATGACTGTCTGTTGAGTGAACACTAGTAGTCTCACTCAATGTGTCTTTAGAAAACAATAACTTAATTGCTATCTTCCTTGCAAAGAGACGCAAATCTATCAATAAGTTATTTAAGGAGCTGCCCTGAGAAGGGATGAAGGTCAAGCCTTTATCAAGGACACTGATATCAAACGAATCAAGTACCAACCTTGATAAATTAAAAAACAAATGTTCATTTATCTGAACTTCCTTCTCTGCTGATGGAAGTTCTCTCCAGAGAACTTCCGTTTCCTCCTGTCCCAACTGTTCGACCTGTCCCTTGGCAATTGTGCTTTCTTTATCGGAAGGGGTAAAAAATCATGAGTGGAGGAAAAAGCTCCTTGTTTCCTTACAGCTCCCATGTCTCTCTTAGATGTGGTAACGTAATCCGCTTCCTGATTAGGTTGCGGTGTTGAAGCAACATTTACTGCCTCCACAGTAGCGGGTAATTCAGGAGGCGTAGCGAAGCTAGTGCCTGAAGTCCGACCGGATCTCACTGTAGTGACTTCCCTGGGTTGAGGGCTCATCAAATCTACGTCAGTTAACGTAGTATCCATGGCAATGGTGGGAGCAGGTGGAAGAGATGTCGGAATGGTATTCTCAACTCTCCTCGGCCAAATAAAGACATTACCTTCTCGGAAATCCCGATAATCGCGCTGTCATTTTTTCTGTTTTGTCTGTTGTAGCTTAGAGGCATAGGAATCTACCTGCATGTAGATATAGTCAAGCCTCTTAAAGCACGAATCATGACTGAAACTGTCACATATTTCAGTGTTCAGCTTCTCAACTTTTAGTAACAACTCCGTTTCTAACGGAGTAAAATAGTCAATAACCAATTGCATATACTTATAACTAGTTTCAAGACTGATTTGTTGCCAAGACTTGAGTAAGGTAGGATGTTGTTCGCCATAAGAGGGCATGCAAAGAACTCGCATCCCTCTTGGAACCAGTTTAAAATGTAAACATGCTTCTAAATGTTTGCGCTGCCATGTTAGCCTCTGCAGTTTAAATAGATCATTTTCTAACTGTCTTGACATTAGAAGAAACTGTTCAGTGTTACCTATATCACTGTTGCCAACAGTAGGAATATGGGTCTGTAAATCCAAGTCCAATAAAGGGTTGCTAACACTGTTCACAATATTGGTCCATCTACTAGAGATGGAACTCACCCTCGGGTTCGGATTGTAGTCCAATTCCACATCTTGATTTGCCATCCTGTGTGGAGAGGTGACCAAAAACAACAAGTAATCCTCAACAAAGATCACCACACCAACCAGGGACTGTCCGTTACAAACTGGAAGAACAAGCAAAAAAACACACGTACAGTCCCAACACAGGAGCAGGCAGAGACAGTTATAAAATCCAACGCATTTATTTGAATAAAAACAGGGATAAGCGCTTTCGCGTATTAGTACGCTTCTTCAGATCACAAAATGAAATAAAGCAGCCTTCTTTAAATATAACTGATTAGTCCAATTAATTCAAATGCTCCAATAAGCACTTCACATCAAATTAACCCTTAGTTAGACAGACTTCAGTAACATTGCTCCCTAATAATTCACAAGAGTTTATACATATAATTTAAAATAGACATATAAAATTCTAATAACAATATAGTCATATAAAACTCCTTTCCTAAAGTGTTATGTGCATATAGATATAAAACTAACTATAATCAAATAAATAAATAAATAAATATATAAATATATACAAATGGCAACTATAAATATAGATACAAGTATACTGCAATTAATGTACTAACCTAGAAGTAAATCTTAATTCATGTATAACGTGCAATATAATAGCATATATCAAACATAAATTCCACAGACAAATGCATGGATAAAGCATAGATAAAATCCATAAGTCAGCACCAATGTGTATGAGACTATTAACTATAATGTGTATCTTTATCTACGGGACTTTAACACTGAGCGTAATGAGACATATGTATTAATACCAGGTGGATAGTGGGCTCTTAGTTTAAATACCCACTCTAATTCTTTTTGTTCCAGGTAACTCATATAATCTCCCCTTCTCTGTCCGTGAGGTATTATCTGGAGTACTCTAAACTCAAAACCATGGTTATTATAAATAGAAACATGTTTAGCTAATGCATTTAATGGATTATTATTCCTAATGTCGTAAACATGGTTATAGATTCTTTGTTTAAAGCTCCTTTTGGTCATGCCTACATAGAATGCAGGACATGTGTGACACTTCGCTAAGTATACAAGTCCTGATGTATTACAATTTGCATAAAACCTAGGACTAAAGGAGAAATCCAAATCTGGATGTATAAAATCTTGTTCTTTCGATATATAGCCACAGTAGTTGCAGTTCTTACAGGGATATGTCCCTCTTTCTCCTGATGTTTCAACACCCAATGGACTAATGCCACCTGGACCAGTAGCATGGTCTACACATAATATTCTTTTCAGATTTTTATTATTCCTGCAGATAAACCCAGGATTGGAGCCTACTATGTTCGCCGTCTTACCATCTAAAGTTAAAACACCCCAATGTTTAGCTATGATTTTTTTAATCGCTAAGCTATCATTGGTGTATGTGGTAGCAAACATAACCCTGTCAGAGGCCTGTTTAATATTATGGTCTGGTTTCCTGGTACCTATAATGTTGGAATTTGTATAATTCATATCTGATACTATTCTCAGTGTCTCAAGTTTGATTTGTTTTATTAACTTAGAATCACAGCCTCTCTGGATAAAGATCAACTCTAGCCTTTCTGATTCAGCAGTCAAATCCACAGGATCTTTACAGAGCCTCAAGAGCCTCTGGAACTGACACTTCACTATACCCCTGAATATATGACGGGGATGCATACTATCATATCTTAGTATAGCATTCTTCCAACAGGCCTTTCTATGGAGGGAAGACGATAACCTGCCATTTCTAATGCTATGATTCACATCAAGGAAGCTCACATTATCATGAGAGACTTCTACCGTGAATCTTAAATAATTAGTAGTGGTTTCTAGATAAGAATGCAAGGACCGTCTGTTGTGCTTGTCCAAAAAAAAAAATAGGAATAAAATGCACAGGGTTGTGCATATACATCAGTTCAGAAGAGTAATAATTCAAGCAACCAACTATCTAGTGATGCGATTTAGTGTACTCTTTTGGATGATATCAACAATAGTGTTATATCTTTATAATTGCTAACCCGAGGCAATGGGGAAAGAGAAAATACGGTACTTTTACTGGTGGGTATATGTGGAGAAAAAGCCTGTGCATTATGCTAACAGGCAGAATTATAAAGTTTTAAGTCTTTGTATAAAACAAAGCTGTGTTAAATTGGTTGTGAGATCAAATATCTGTGCTACACTTTCTAAAAATCAACTAATACTAGAAAATGTCAGTTACTTGTATTAGTAGTTTAATATTTATAGATATCTGAAAGTTAAATGTTAGGAAAAGCTAGTCAAAATAAAAAAATGTAAACATTTTAGATTTCAAATCAGTCTTGAACCCATTAATGGGACAATCCTTGCAATCATAAATTGCAAGTGCATATTATAAGTGAAAATGCTATGATCGACAAAAATGTTTTCTGCTTTACCTAAGAAGGAAACCTAGTGGTTAGTATAAAAAACAATTCTATAAGAGGAATAATATTTCATAAGTTATGAGGAAAGTGACAGATAAAAATAAATTATTTCTGATTACCTACAACAGAATTTAATATAAACAAATTGATAAAGCTGGATAATGATGGAGGATGTGTTTGGCATAATAGTGAAACTGTTTGCCTAATAGGCATAAGGTACAGGGTTTGATTCTGACCTTGGGTTAAAATGACCCTTTAGTGCACATAGCCTAGTATTCATCTATAAACCTATGAATGTTAGTAAAATGTAAATGAAAAATGCATTTCAAACAGCAAACAAGCAAACCCATTAGGATAGCACCAACAAAAAATTATATTTCACTGCAAATACAGTCCATAGGAGTCACCAACATTGTCAATATTCATGCTAATTGACCAATAAGGATTGATCAGTTAGTGAGATGGCAAGAAAATGTGATTGAGACTCAAGTATTGCAGCAGTGAGAAAAGCCTCATTATCTCTCATTGCTATGGCTTCTCAAGCACTGCAGTCAGACCTGCCTGTGCTAATATTCTCCCTAGTAAACTATGCAATGCAAGGGCACCCCCTTACACACATACACACACACACACACACACACACACACACACACACACACACACACACACACACACACACACACACACACACACATATCCACAAACAAGCCCAACCACAGTCAATCACATTCACAGAAACACTCACCCTTGCACACAATCACACACACACACACACACACACACACACACACACACACACACACACACACACACACGCAAAAACACACTCCTAATTTCCTACTGAATCCCCCCCCCCATGTGACTACCAAGGCAGACAAACATACACACACATATTCATGCAGTTTCATTTATGCACCTATAGGCATACTGGCAAGGCAAATCCACACACTAACATACCCCCTACCACCACTACATGCCTTTGCAGAACTTACTTATACTGTGAGTACTCTCAAAGGAGTGAATGGGCAACCACCTTAATCTTACAATGGTCACTTTTTCCACCTAAAATTTTACTCTGCTGAGTGATTCTCTGAATTGCTTGACCAAGCAAATCAGGAGCCACATTCATTTCCAGGTGACAGCACATGGCTAATTAGCACTGCCCACACAACTAGACTGCTGTGTTAGCATGTAGCTTCACCTGTGAAACTACTGTCTGCACTGACGCTTCCATGAGAGGAAACCCTCAGTAGTACAGCAGTCTCCGAAATTAAAAGGCGTAGCTCAATGCTAAGTCTTCTGACCTAAGGGTTCCACACCTTGCTAAGCCTTTCTAAATCCCAGCTAGGGTGTGTATTTAAGTGAAAATAAAGTATACCAGTATAAAACATAACACAATTAGGAAACACAACTGTATTTCATGCACACATAAGGGATGCTGAGTAAAGAGTATTTGGAATAATTTCATCTTAGGTGGGGTTGGAAACCTGGTGGATGTAATAAACACAGCTGACATTCAGACTCTGTATTTGCTCTTACCTTCCAAAGCAGCCATTAGTGCCTCAGCAATAAAGATAGCCCTGACTCAAGCATCAGTACAAAGCCAAATTACTGTTAGCAAACATACATATGAATATAAAGTATTAGATGGTTTAAAAAACCTCAGTATGTTTATTAATTTCACTTGACAATATCAAAATCCAGTAATTGTCACCTTGGCATGTGTAGCCATACTAGAGCTGTACATAGACAGATGCTAAAATACTTTTGCAAGTGGCCTGAATTGCCACTGAACATGAGAATTAGGCAGAAATTATTCAAGTATAACAGCATTTGAAAAAAAAAAACCCTTACCTGGTATGTATGAGGTAGGCTAGATAGGATGTTGTAGTAGGAATATACAGCCCCGCACCTTCAAGTTATTAATTCCTATTAAGGGCAATTTTTTGTTGTTATTAAAAAACATTGATATGGGAGTAGCTGATAATTGTCTTTTGATACACACACCTGATGGCACAGAAGTAGTGTGTGGCAAAAGAAGGTAATATAGAAAAATATATACAGGAATGCATTATAAAAAAAAATCTGACCTAATTTTCAATATGGAACTAAAGACAACCTGCAGCATTGCTGTGAAGATGATAAAAAGAAATGTCATTTAATGTTGACACAGTGTGCAGTCCTTTAGCTTAGAAGCCAAAAATTAATGAATTCTGCTTGCATGTATCTCAACCAGAATGGATAACTTACTGTACATTAAATTGTACAGTATCATGTTTTTTTAGACAAATGGTTACACTGTGAAAATGAGAGCATTTTGAATGTTTGTTGAAAACTTTGTAAGAGTCAGCCAGCATTGCTTAATACACAGAAGTTCAACTGAATGTACAAGGCCTATACACTGCACTTCTTCAACTAAAAATAAAAAAATCAGTTTTATAAAATGGCTAAAACACTGAAATATTCCAAGATTTCTAAATTAAAAAATACATTATATAAATGGACATCAAACCTTAGTATCACTCAGGCAATTAAAAAAAAATCATAAAGTCATCAATCAGCACTGGGACTTGTAGATTTTGTGCTCATATAATATCTCTGGATGCTTTTTTAGGAAAAGTATCCTGCTCTGATCTTTGTTTTTGTGTATTACCTCACCCAGACAATTTTTTTGTTGGACATTATCTTTATTATAGAGTTTGTCACTATTTGTTTATTCTACAAAATTAAGTGTGTGATCCACAATCTATATTTCTTAAATTACAGTGTTATTATGCAAATGAAATTGCTGAAAAAAGTGTTAAGAGTTAGTTTGCCTTAAAAAGAGATGAACTGAGGGGGAACTGAAATACCAAAAGAACTGAAAATTAAAGTTTATAAGCCATATTTCCCCAAACTTATGTATATCTAAGAATTGAAAGTTAGGTTACATCTAGAATACTTCATATATAAACGTGTGTATTAATGCACAGTAGCAATTATGTATGTTTCAATTAATGTGTTTCTTTTTCATTTTGTAAATTAAACCAAATATGTATTAACCTGTGTATGAAAAATCAGTCTGTCTCTGAAAAGTCTTCTATCTGCAAAATAAATAAAAATGTTTTACTACTGCTTTGCAAGCTTTTCTGTACACAAAAGTAAAGAATTTGCAATGCGCTCACACTGAAACATTATTTCAGTACATGCCCTGTACCAAAAAAAAAAAAAATAGCACAATTGAGAGGATAATCTAAAATGCAACTGTCAGTATTAAACATAATGAAAAATGAATGCAGGTATTGTCCTAAGCATGAAAAGGCACTGCCAAGCATAAAAGGAAAGAAAAGGTATTGTCCCTGCATGATAAGAGAGTGACCTTTAACTATAACAAAACTGAGTGAGTTTTGAACTCCAAGACTATGTGAGCAATAAACTTTAGGTACTAGGAGACTTTTGACCTTGCTTAATGTTAGTGTTCACATATGTATAAGATCAGCAATTTACATAAATTTGTATAGAAACAAAATAATGTGAATGCAGAGATGTCTTAGCAATAAGCTGAGCAGACCATCAGACTCCTAACCTGCTAGAGGAAGTTATGTTGTTTCTAAAATAAAAGTCGGATTCTTCCTTAGAAAAGCACTGCATTTAAGTCTCACATTTCTAGTGCTAGACACAAACATTTCTTCCTTTAAAGAAAAATAAGATTGAATTTCTTCCTCTACTGATGATTTTGTCCATCACTGAAATGAATTGCAGTAACTGCATTTCTAAGTCAGTGACAGTACTTTTCATAAATGATTTTACTTTCCTTTTGTCATTGATACCTGTAGAATTACAATTCTAACACTCCTTCATATGTCTTTGGTAAATATGTCCTGGTCAGCATATCTGCTATGTGCATTTCTTTTCTGGTTTCTATTTCACTTTCAGATCATCAAAAAAAATGAATGGTAACCTCAAGATGGTGTAAAAAATGTCAGCCACTATCCAAACTACCAGATCATACTTCTGTATATTAAATAATATCCTCTGCAATTATAGAGGTGCCTTGTACAATGACCTGCTAAATGTGCTTTGCAAAGGGTTATAGTCTTTCTCTGCCACAATGTTTCAAAAGTATCTTCAGAAAAGGAATTGAACTATTCACTTGTCTGTAGCTTAAATTCAAAATTATTATTTTTTAGTATTTATCAGCAAACTGACTTGCACTAGTCTCAGTGTTTCCGTTGCCCTTTCAAACTTTAGTGTATCAACTGTCATTAATTTCATAGTGCCAACAAGCAGCTAATTTTTATATTTCTGTTTATCAGCATGCACATTTTTAGAACACACTTTACTTTTCCTTTACAAATCTTTGAAAAAAGTTTCCCTCTACCACAAATTTGGCAAAATGGATTAAATGCAAGACAATGCTTCCTTTCATGATTATAGCCATACCTGGTGTGTAAAACTTAAATTTCAGATGAGCACTGTTCTCTCTCTGCACCTGATGGTTCTCTTTCTTGTCTTCATTACAGCCAGAATGCATTCTTAAAATTTCCAATGTTTGCAATGTTTTCTCATATTTACCTTATACACACCCATTTTATCTAATTATTTAACTGTGTTCTTGTAATTACAGCTTGATCTACATGCTTTCTCAGGTTTGCTGAAGTTCAGTTTGCTTCTCTTGTCTACTGTTTGTTTAATCATTTTTATGTCACAAATTTCTCTGTCTCTTATTTATGAATCACAAAACTCAGTAAATCCATAGTCTTTAGCTCAGTTCTTTACCTCATTTACACAATCACTCAAGTCTCTGTGTGACCTTATCCCCTTGTAAAGAACAAAAGGTGAATAAATAGTAAGTTATTTATATGCTCACAATAATTATTAAAATAATTTCTACTTGCTGCTATTTTATCATTTCTACTTCAATGAAGTGGTAAAGAAAATCAATGTTTTTTTCCCAGTAACATGCATAAATCTCGAATAATGTACCTTTTTAGGTTTCTTTATTATTCTAATGAAGAAGAATAAATAAAATGTCTATTTTGAGACTTCCGCTTTTATGCTTAATTGCCTTGAAATGAAAGAATTCCTGTTTTTTTGTAGTCAATTCACTTTTTCACTAGGTAATAGTTTTATGCTTCCAAACATATACATTCTTGAAAAGAAACAAATCAGCTACTGAGCAGTGACTCAGTAACTCAGTTTGTTAAATGCTCTGTTTGAAGTACATTTTCAGAGCCGAGTGGCCTAGTGGACTAATGCATTACATTTGTGCAGTTACAGAAATCTGGTTCAATGCTGTGGAGAGCAGCCCACCCATACCAGGTAACTCATCCTATCATTCACTCAGATCCCAAACCGTGGGCAGCAAAACAAAAGGAGGTTGAGTTGCAATATATATAAAAGACATACACACCTCTAGGCTGGTCAAACAGTATGATGCGCAGGAAACACTCCATGTACAGTTAACAACTGACAAGACCCCTATTCAAATCATAGCCATCTATAGGCCTCCAATTTTGACTCAAAATGCCCACTCTACCTATATAGACCTCTTCGAATCTATCAAGATTCAACCCTTTACCCTGATCCTGGGCGTCTTTAACTATCCAACCATAGATTGGAAGAAATACTCATTCCAAAACACAAATGTCCAGAGATTCCTTGATTTTGTCAATGCAACTGCCTTGGACCAGTTGGTTAACACCCCCACATGTGGTGAAAATATCTTGGACTTGGTATCAACCAACATGAGTAACCACTGCAGCATCCCTGCAGTATCATCATCCCTGGTAAGATATGACCACAAAGCATTCGCTTTCGAAGTCACCATCTCCCCCAACCCCCTCCCCCCATCTAGGGTCAAACAAAAAATCTTCTCCAAAGCTGATTACAACCTCCTGAGGGAAGGTATAAACAGCTTCACAGCCCCCTCCCCTCCACAGGAACTGGCACATTTATCCAAACCTACAAAAACTACTATATGAGCATTTATATAGCTGCATGGAATCAGGAATACCAGACAGGGCGGAATCCTCCTCCTCAAGGAAGAGTAAACCTGTCTGGTGGACATCTACAATAAATAAACTCTACAATAAAAGGAAAAAAATTGCTGCCCAGGATCAAGAAGGAGCAGTTGCCTAATTGGAAGCAATCTCCCCTTAGCCTGAACAAGCAAATAAGAGCACTAGTGAAATCCTCCAAAGCAAACTTTGAGTCCAAACTGGCCACATCTATTAAAGACAATCATAAGGCCTTCTTCACATATGTCCACAATCTCAAAGGAAGCACCCAGATGTGCTCAGAACTGGTGGTCAAGGACACCACATACACAAACGCTGTAGATATAGCCAACTTGCTGGCAGACAGGTTCAGTGAAAACTTCACTCCTCTTTACCCCCCATCAGTAAAACAGGACATCCCCAGTACCTGCCCCTCTCCCCTTATCTCTAGGGAGCAAGTCATCACTGCCCTCTCAAAGGCAAAAAATACAGCCTCCATGGGACCTGATAACATCCAAGGCTACATCCTACATGAATTCAGGCAGGAACTTGCAGCACCATTAGGCACCCTATTCAACCAAAGCCTGAGTACCAGCTTCATTCCAGCCGAGTGGAGAACAGACACTTTCATCCCTTTGCACAAAGGTGGAACATTCACCAATCCAGGAAATTGTAGACCTATCAGCCTAACTAGCCTGATCTGCAAGTCCATGGAGCAGATTATCATGGAGCTCATTAGCAAGGACATTGGCAACCTCCAGACACTTGATACCACATAGTTTGATTTTGTCAAGAGGAGGTCAAGCCTGTTAAATTTGTTTGACTTCTTTGAAACAATCACCAAGGCCAAAGACGAAGGGAAGACAGTGCACACCACCTACCTTGACCTGGCCAAAGCCATCAATACTATTCCCCACTCAAGTATAATAGATAAACTCTCTCAAGTAGGCATCAATCCATATGTTACCAAATGGGAAGCAAACTGGCTCACTGATAGAACCCACCTAGTCAAAATAGGGGAAGTCACCTCAAGTAGTAGGCACATAACAAGCGGTATACCCCAGGGATCGGTCTCGGGGCCTCTGCTGTTTGGGATATACTTTTTGGAGGTGCAGGCCAACTCTAGTGGGGAATGGCTGACCAAGTTTGCAGATGACAGCAAGCTGGGTGCTGTCATCAATTCCCCTAGTGATGTGGACATTCTCCAAGAGGGTCTCACCCAAACAAATGACCGGTGCCAGAAACATGGCCTCAAACTGAATGCCAAAAAAATACATCATCATCCCTTTTGGGGAGAGTGACATCTCCACAAATTATAACATTGATAATAAGGTCCTAAGCACGCAATTATTCATGAAGGACTTGGGCACCCAGGTTGATAGCAAACTGGCTTTTGACCACCATATTGCCTCCATTGTACGGAAAGCTTTCTACATGGCCCACCTCATTAGTAAGGGTATCTCATCCAGGGACAAGGTGGTCATAACATCTCTGTATTCTTCCCTTATAAGACCCATTATTGAATACAATGCCCCTTTTGGCATATACCTCACAAAGCACATGCAGCAGCTGGAGAGATCACAGAGATTTCTTACTCGGAGAATCCAGGGCCTCAAACATCTACCCTACACAGATAGGCTAAACGCCCTGTCCTTGTACTCAGTCTCCTACAGACTCCTCAGAGACGACCTCTGTCTGGGATACAAAGTAATCTCAGACCCCGCCCTGATGGGACTGCTGCATATCCGCAAATCAAGCACCACTCGAGTAACCCACACACGCGACTTCAACCTGGTCTGTGACATCAATAGGACTTGTTGGCAGGACAGATTTGTGTCCTAGTGACTCCCCCTTCTGTGGAATAGACTCCCTCTCCACGTAAAGCAGAGTACCTCATTAACCCTTTTTAAGTGTAACCTGGATAACTGGATGGGGAACAGAAAATACACCACTGGGATTCCACCTGTGTCCCTACTGGACAGTGGCATAGGGTGCTGACTTGTTGGAATGGGCTAAATTCTTGGCTAGGCTTGTACGGGCCTCGGGGCCAATAGCCTAGTAACTTCCTATGATCCTATGATCTTTATTCCTGAAAATTTGTCCCCATTTCTGAAGCCATGTAATATCTGGATACTTCTCAGAATGCTTGGTATGCAACATAGGCACTGAGAATAAACCAGTAGCCTCCCTGAGGTATTTAATCAAAGTGAACTTATGAAAGGAGTGTGTATTATATGACATGCAAAAGTAGCTAGGCATTAGCATTTAGAGCTATACTCCCCATATACCACAGGAGCCTTCACTGTCTGCTTATTCAAGATCTTATCCAATATAAAGCTCTTGTCCTGACTTATCTGGCCCTATATGGTATGGGTTCCCTTACATGAAAATGTCGTTTGCTCCTTTATGTCCTACTAGTACTCTCTGTTCTGCATGCCAGAGGCTGCTGATAATTCTGTGCATGCAGCAACAACAAAAGGTGAATCTGGAACACCACAGCAACACAACAAAACCAGTACCAGTATCAGCCACGTTTATTAGCTACTTCTCTCTCTAGCGCCTCGGCCACAGTAAGCCTTCAAGGAGTAAAGTATCAGAAGCAAAAAACAATATATATAATCACATTAATTAACCAATAAAATAATTATATAATTAATTAATAAAATTCATGAAGACCCATTGGTTTAAATAACACTTCTCCAACAACATTCTGTGTTCAAACCTCTGGGTAATAAAGTACCATATTTCAAGATAAAAACAGTTTCCTTTTTTAAGAGTAGTTTAACCACAATAGAAATATCAGATTCAGAAATAGCTACCTGTTGTAAAATAGTGGCTTTTAAACTATCACTGTTGCCACTATGATGTTCATAAAAATGTTGAGCTAAAGGGCTCTCTATTTTATTATTTCTTATATCTCTTAAATGTTCAAGAAGCCTCACCTTAAACATTCTTTTGGTTTGCCCAATATAAAATTTGTTACATCCACATTTAATAGCATAAATTACCCTACTAGTTCTGCAATTATATGTCCCATCTGAACAAAAATTTATATTATTAATATTAGAAAAAACTCTATGTATATATGGACAGCCATTACATTTGCCACATGGGAATGTACCTAAACTAGACAATTGATATAATATTTTAGTTCCTGGTCTAGAAAATTTTGTATGTACTATCATATCTTTAATACTTCTGCCCTTTTTATAAGAAAAAAATAATTTTTTTGCCATTAAGTTATTTAATTCTTCAAAATTATATAAAAATTCCCAAAAATGTAATATACTTAATTTGATCTTTTCACTACAGGCATTATAAGTAGAAACTACAAATAAATTGTCTTCCAAATTAGTTTTTCTATTTACAATCTGCCTATTTCTATTTTTGTAAATATACTGTGTATCAAATCTCAATTTCAGAACCCTTTGAATATCAGCATCCAATATTCTAACATCATATTTTCTTCTCATAGACATATGCTTGGTATGCAACATAGGCACTGAGAATAAACCAGTAGCCTCCCTGAGGTATTTAATCAAAGTGAACTTATGAAAGGAGTGTGTATTATATGACATGCAAAAGTAGCTAGGCATTAGCATTTAGAGCTATACTCCCCATATGCCACAGGAGCCTTCACTGTCTGCTTATTCAAGATCTTATCCAATATAAAGCTCTTGTCCTGACTTATCTGGCCCTATATGGTATGGGTTCCCTTACATGAAAATGTTGTTTGCTCCTTTATGTCCTACTAGTACTCTCTGTTCTGCATGCCAGAGGCTGCTGATAATTCTGTGCATGCAGCCTGCATCTTTAGCATCCATTCCTTTGTTTATCTTATACTGAACCTTTGGAATTTCCAGCCTAAGAGGCTTCAGGAGACCATGCCACTGAGTGATTTTTTTTTTTAATCCACCTAGAGTCATCTATTCTAGTTTGTGTTTTAATCCCACTACCCATTTTGCTGTCTCGTTGAAATGTTTATACTGTCTTTGCCTAATTTATGTTAATTTGCTTGCTCTGTTATATGTTTTACATGATTTTTTACTTACAATAACCTTTTTATAAAGCAGTTAAATATACCTGACCTTGGACATACTTTCACATATATGTTGTTTTAGTGTCTTAAAAGGGAAAGGTGTCTTGAGGTGATCCCCTAAGAAGGAGTCACTGGATTATAGATTATGGAATACATATTTACAAATCTAGTTGCTTCTCGCATACCTTGATTGGTTTAATTGGCTGTTAATAATAATCTGACCTGGTTAGCCATGAATAAATGCATGGCTGCAGCTATTCCCTTACATGACTTCTTAAGTCCATGTTTTTCTTATCCATCAAAACTAAGTTCAAGAACACTAAACAGGCATCAGTACAATCCCAACACATGCTGAATTTTTCGCACTGGAATGTTGGGAATTGGACCAATGTGCAGTAGAGTTTTGCATGGCATAGGGATTTCTTGATGAGAGCAGTTCATGATGAGTCATCCTTGGAGGCCTCAAAGTAAAGTCATGTATGTATGTGGGTACAGGTGTTACTGATATACGCAGAAAGAAAGCTATAGAATCATAGGAAATCTCTTACTTCCTGTCCCCACAAGCAAAGGCATACTCTTTGCCCAACTGGCGTATGGTCTTCCTTTTGTAGCTGCTGCATTCAAGAGGAGTGCCACCTCTCTTCAATCTCTGTTCAAGAAAATCTGTAACTTCATAACCACCTCCTCTAAAAATGAACATCACTACCTCACAGTTAAAAATGTAAACTGGCTTCCAGCTAAACAAAGGGAT
Source organism: Protopterus annectens (assembly GCF_019279795.1). Classification (NCBI taxonomy): domain Eukaryota; kingdom Metazoa; phylum Chordata; order Ceratodontiformes; family Protopteridae; genus Protopterus; species Protopterus annectens. The sequence continues at coordinate 423,502,483 of NC_056745.1, read as the reverse complement.
GACCAATTACTTGGTTCTCTCACACTCAAACTGCTTCATTAATAAATGATCACAACCTTCTTTGTTAAACTTCTACCAATTACTTCCTAGCAACCATTCTTAGTCTGGGCCAGGACTACAAATTCCAAGTATAAACCATCACTGTACTGACCACTGCATCCGCCTTCTTGCCCCCAAACTCTGGCAAGGTCTCTCAATCAGCTTAAAAGACCCCTCCACCTACACTGAATTCAGACCCCAGTTAAATAAAGCCAGTGTAAATGCTTCCCCTCAAGTCAGATCACTTAGCCACTTCTAACATCTTCCTGCTGTTCTTCTCCCACGGTTACCTCCTACTCACAGCAAAGCCACAGACCTGTAAATATGAGCATGTTCTTCTCCCACGGTTACTTGCTACTCACAACATAGCCACAGACCTGTAAATATGAGCATGTTCTTCTCCCACGGTTACTTCCTACTCACAACATAGCCACAGACCTGTAAATATGAGCATGTTCTTCTCCCACGGTTACTTCCTACTCACAGCATAGCCACAGACCTGTAAATATGAGCATGTTCTTCTCCCGAGGTTACCTCCTACTCACAGCATAGCCACAGACCTGTAAATATGAGCATGTTCTTCTCCCACGGTTACCTCCTACTCACAGCATAGCCACAGACCTGTAAATATGAGCATGTTCTTCTCCCAAGGTTACCTCCTACTCACAGCATAGCCACAGACCTGTAAATATGAGCATGTTCTTCTCCCATGGTTACCTCCTACTCACAGCATAGCCACAGACCTGTAAATATGAGCATGTTCTTCTCCCACGGTTACCACCTACTCACAGCATAGCCACAGACCTGTAAATATGAGCATGTTCTTCTCCAATGATTACCTCCTACTCACAGCATAGCTACAGACCTGTAAATATGAGCATGTTCTTCTCCCACGGTTACCTCCTACTCACAGCATAGCCACAGACCTGTAAATATGAGCATGTTCTTCTCCCACGGTTACCTCCTACTCACAGCATAGCCACAGACCTGTAAATATGAGCATGTTCTTCTCCCACGGTTACCTCCTACTCACAGCATAGCCACAGACCTGTAAATATGAGCATGTTCTTCTCCCACGGTTACCTCCTACTCACAGCATTGCCACAGACCTGTAAATATGAGCATGTTCTTCTCCCACAGTTACCTCCTACTCACAGCATAGCCACAGACCTGTAAATATGAGCATGTTCTTCTCCCACGGTTACTTCCTACTCACAGCATAGCCACAGACCTGTAAATATGAGCATGTTCTTCTCCCAAGGTTACCTCCTACTCACAGCATAGCCACAGACCTGTAAATATGAGCATGTTCTTCTCCCACGGTTCCCTCCTACTCACAGCATAGCCACAGACCTGTAAATATGAGCATGTTCTTCTCCCAAGGTTACCTCCTACTCACAGCATAGCCACAGACCTGTAAATATGAGCATGTTCTTCTCCCATGGTTACCTCCTACTCACAGCATAGCCACAGACCTGTAAATATGAGCATGTTCTTCTCCCACGGTTACCACCTACTCACAGCATAGCCACAGACCTGTAAATATGAGCATGTTCTTCTCCGACGATTACCTCCTACTCACAGCATAGCTACAGACCTGTAAATATGAGCATGTTCTTTTCCCACGGTTACCTCCTACTCACAGCATAGCCACAGACCTGTAAATATGAGCATGTTCTTCTCCCACGGTTACTTCCTACTCACAGCATAGCCACAGACCTGTAAATATGAGCATGTTCTTCTCCCAAGGTTACCTCCTACTCACAGCATAGCCACAGACCTGTAAATATGAGCATGTTCTTCTCCCACGGTTACCTCCTACTCACAGCATAGCCACAGACCTGTAAATATGAGCATGTTCTTCTCCCAAGGTTACCTCCTACTCACAGCATAGCCACAGACCTGTAAATATGAGCATGTTCTTCTCCCATGGTTACCTCCTACTCACAGCATAGCCACAGACCTGTAAATATGAGCATGTTCTTCTCCCACGGTTACCACCTACTCACAGCATAGCCACAGACCTGTAAATATGAGCATGTTCTTCTCCGACGATTACCTCCTACTCACAGCATAGCTACAGACCTGTAAATATGAGCATGTTTTTTTCCCACGGTTACCTCCTACTCACAGCATAGCCACAGACCTGTAAATATGAGCATGTTCTTCTCCCACGGTTACCTCCTACTCACAGCATAGCCACAGACCTGTAAATATGAGCATGTTCTTCTCCCACGGTTACCTCCTACTCACAGCATAGCCACAGACCTGTAAATATGAGCATGTTCTTCTCCCACGGTTACCTCCTACTCACAGCATTGCCACAGACCTGTAAATATGAGCATGTTCTTCTCCCACAGTTACCTCCTACTCACAGCATAGCCACAGATCTGTAAATATGAGCATGCACTTCATTTACTCTTCTGTGTGCTTTTGTATGTGCACTCTGTTTAACTTAAACTTAAATCTTTAGTAAAAGTGCACCTAAAAACATGCTGGCTATGCCCTTGCAACTCCCACTCTAATATCACCCTCCCCATCCAACCACTACCTTTCTTTCCACCCCACTCACTACCTTGATTTTAGCAAGCTTGGATGCTCATAAGCCTAGTACTTATTATACAGCAGGAACTTCTTATTGTAACATTTGTTAATGTCTGTTATGTACTTCACAGATGAAGATTCTAGTTGTCTACTGATGTACTATGTTCTTCATCTGTAAATATGTTGTAAGTAATTGCTATGTTAATCAAATTGTTAATCGCTATGTAAATCCAATGTAACTACTGTCTATATATTTTAACTGTGGAGCTTTTCTCTCCAGGCCTCCACTGAAAATGGACCTACGTCCAGTCGGATACTCTTGGTCAACAAATGTAAATAAATAAATAAATAAATTTGTTATGTCAGATTAACGATTTTATTGTATTTTAAGGTCTACCATGCCTTTGTAGTATATTGCAGCCTCATTTGCTTGTGTAAACTGATTTTTGTTGTGTCATTGTAATCTGAGCTCGGTCTGAAACTGGTTAGTTTTGATCAGTGCCTTTTCTCAGTATATAAGCATAAATAAATTAAAATAAAATAATCAATCAATCCATCTCTCAATTTGTCTCTCAATCTTGCACCAAAAGGTGCTAGGACCACTGACGGATGGCCTAGTTTTTCCTTATTATTATTTCAGAAATTTTCTGGAATACCCCTGCCATTTACAGCAGTGGAAAGGCATATACTGAATTATTAAAGTGTGATAATCCATAACTGAAGATTGTGGTTCAGTTACAAATACCCCATGAAAACTAAGCTTACACTGAAAAACAGTCAGGAGTGCTGCAATGATAAGGCATTACACTCACTGCCTTCCAAATAATGCTTTGTGTACTACTGCTAACTGAACAGAATATGAACAAAACATGTGCTTTATTACTTAGGGTTGCTTCAACATAAATAACTGATGCAATAAGCAACATAAAGGTTATTTATTTATTTATTTATTTGCTATTTGTTTTCCAGGTAAGTGGGTTAGTCTATTAACCCTTTTCATTTATGACCTGGGCTCACAGAGCATTTTCACAGTACAGAGTGAAGTACAAATCTTGCTTGTACAGAGTTTATATGCACTATAATACATAAAATAATTATACAATGTCAACATTTAAAATGAGGTAGCATGCTATAAACAATGGGTTGCAAACTTCAAGACTGCTTTACAGTATTTTAAAAAGGAGAAGAATGTAAAGTTTGGGAAGAATTAGCTATTGCATTTGAATGAATTTCATCTGGCTTCGTCCTATAGATATTTCCACGGTGTCTGTGCCTTTTTGGATTCCTGTAGTGTTTCTAAGGATATGATTTCTACTGGTTGTTGAATGTGAGCAACAGAGACAGATCTGGAGAAAAGCTTTTTCAACTAATTTTGTTTTGAAGTTTGGTCGAGCAGGGGTCATATTGTTATCATTGTTTTCTTAATGAGTAACTATATTCTTTCAATTGCAATTTTATTTTCAAATATTCTTGTTTATTAATTTTGAATAAAAGTGAGCTTGGCATATACTTCTCAGACGTACAGGCAAGCACGGAAGGGCTGTGGCTGACCAAGTTTGTGGACAACTGCAAACTGGGTGCTATAATAGAGTCTCCGGCTGACATGGAGGTCCTCCAGAAGGGCCTAAATGAGACTGATGCATGGTGTCAAAGCCATGGTCTCAAGCTAAATGCAAAAAAATGCGTAGTAATCCCCTTTGGAAAAAATAGAGTACCCGCAAACTACAACATAGGAGGTAATCCCCTGAAATCTGAAGAAGAAATAAGGGATCTAGGGACCCAAGTAGATAGTCAGCTTTCCTTTGATAACCATGTTGCCAAAGTGGTTAGAAAATCCTTCTATGTGACCCATCTGATCACAAAAGGGTTCTCATCAAGATCTAAGGATGTAATGGTGCCCCTCAACTCTTCCCTCATCAGACTCATTATTGAGTACAATGCACCAATTGGAATGTACCTGGCTAGACATCTCCAGCAGCTGGAAAGACCACAGAAGTACCTAACCAAGAGGATTACTGGCCTCAAACAGTTGCCCTATGCAGCACGATTGAAAAAGTTAAGACTGTTCTCTGTTGCATACCGTTTTCTCAGAGGTGATCTCTGTCTAACGTACAGAGCCATGTCCAACCCAGAATTGTTGAACATGCTCCATCTTAGCAAAACCAAATCTACTCGAGCTACATGCTCTAGGGATATAAACCTCAACACAACAATGAATAGAACATGCTGGAGGGATAGAGTCCCTTCGCAGAGACTTCCCTTACTATGGAACAGGGTCCCGATCTACATAAGACAGAGCTCCTCACTATCACTCTTCAAGAGGAACCTTGATGAGTGGATGGGTAACAGAAAGTTCACACTGGGGATCACACCAACAGCAGTACTAGATAGGGGCCAAGGGTACTAGCTGCTAGTACAAGGGTCTAGGGAACTACTAGAGGGGCGGTGAATACCGCACAACATGGCTGGGCTAATATATGCCTTTGGGCAGATAGCCCAGTACCAACCTATGAACCTATAAAAGGGGACCCATATGGGATTGGAAGCCAGTTTAGTCTGTTAATAAGGTCATACTGATGAGTAAAGTAGTCTGGTAGTAGTGTAAATCTGAATATTTTGTTTTCAGGTATCTGAGGTCTGTGTATTATATACTGAGTGTAGAGTTAGTAAACATAAGTATTATTCTATTTTTGGAAGCAGTATGTTCTTGGCTATGACTGCTCCAGATATAAGCAAGAAGAGGTGTGATAACCAGTAATATCATCTGAGATGGACTTGGACTTTTTGGGTGACATTGTCAGTGTGTTTTGCAAATGATAAGCTTAAAGCCAAAGTAATTTCTTATCCTATATCCATCCTCATAAATAGAACCATTAAGGAAGGGAATGTTCCTAACATCTGGAAAATCTCCCATATCATTCCCCTTCACAAAGGCGGAAACTCAAACGACTACTCTAACTATCAGCCAATAACACTTTTATCTACCTTAGCTAAAATTATGGAAAAATGTGTTCATCATCAACTGTTAAACCATTTAACTCAAAATAACATGATAGCTAAATGCCAACATGGTTTTAGGCCATCCCATAGTACCACGACAGCCCTGCTATCCTTTACAGATGTTATAAATAGAAATCGCAATAACAACAACCTCTCATCTGCTCTCTTTATTGACCTCTCCAAAGCTTTCGACATGGTTAACCATGCCCTTCTTATCAACATTCTTGAATCCTTTGCCCTTGACTCTTTAGCAATTAAATGGTTCAGGTCCTACCTAACCAATAGACAACAAGCAGTTCTTTGGGCAGATAATATATCATCTCTTCTACCTGTCACCCTGGGAGTCCCTCAGGGCTCTATTCTAGGTCCACTTCTCTTCTCTCTTTTTATTAACGACCTGCATGTAACAATCCCAAATGCCACCTGCATTCAATATCCAGACGATTCAACATTAATCTGTTCAGCAAGCTCACCATCTGCACTACATTCCCTGACACAGAAAGTATTCAATTCAGTTGAAACTTGGTTGACTAAACGTTGTCTCCTTCTTAATGCTAAGAAAACCAAGCTCCTTCTTTTTACACTAACCAATAAGTCCACCCCAATAGATTTCTCTATCACTTCCAATAATGATACTATCATACACCCTGACTGCACAACCAAGTTGTTAGGAATTACTATTGATAACAACCTTACATTTGATAATCACATAAATAACACCATTAAAACTATCAACAAGAAAATTGGTTCCTTATATCGAATCAAATCCTTCTTAACTCCAACAGCTAAAACCCAAATTGCACACTCCCATTTAATTTCTACTCTTCTTTATGCCTCTCCCATATATACTAACCTCAAAAAGAATAACCTTGTCAAACTAGAGCATGCCTATAACAACATCGCCAGATTTGCCACGGGTAATCCTTTTCGCACTCCACCACTGCCTAAACCTCATGCAGCTGGGCTGGCTAGAAATTCAAAACCTTCTAAAAATCTCCCAACTAACCATGGCCCACAAGATATTTTATCAACCTAATAGAACTCCTATACTATCCAGTCTCTTAATCCCCTATAAAAACCTAGATATACTACGCTCCTCTAACAAGCTTCTAGCTAGCATAACCAAAACTAACAATTTGGCTGGAAACTCCCTGTTTTTTAACACTGTGGGAAAAGACTGGAACCTACTTCCCAAAGAACTAACATCACTCTCTTCTTTGTCTCTCTTTAAACAAAAGCTCAAAACACACTTTAAAATACACTGGTTATGCCCATGCAGTAAACTAGACTAACCCTTCCTAGCCTGTGCTCATATTTGTCTATACCATACTAAGTATTTTTGTTTTTTTTCCTCATTATTTCTCTTATGAGGAACTGAACTGGTGATCACAATGATACAATGATACATACTGGTTGACAAAAAAAAAAAAAAAAAAAAAAAAAGATGCATACTTTATTTCTACTATATTTATGTACTATGTAACAATTATCATTCCTTCATTGTTTGTATTTCATGTTTTTACTGTTTGGAGCTTTTCTCCCCGGGCCTCTACTGAAAATGGAAATATATCCAGCTAGACCAGCCCGGTCAACAAATGTAAAATAAATAAATAAATAAATAAAATAAAAATAAATAAGTTGAGGGTGAGTCCAAGATCTTCAAATACCTTGCATTTCAATAAGTATGTGAAAGTGAGGGAGTGACTGATAGTTTATTTGGAGAGACAAAGAACATAATATTTGTTTTTGAGGGGCTTTTCTGTAGATTATTGCTCAATGAACATTGATACAAGTTAGAAAAGCTCTTTCAAAGTTGGGTTTGTAAAATATTATGTTTTTGCTGGCCTAAGTAAAATGCCATTCTCATATAATATAACATTAAGTGAGGGAATCTAATTTGTTATATCAATTACGAATAGTGAGAAAAGAGGGGGGGCAAGAACTGAGACTTAGGGAACTCCTCTATTCAAGAGGTGCAGTTGGTGAGGCAATTTCTGAGTCAATTTATTATATCATCATCTCTGAAAATTAACTTTTTCAGTTACATAATTAGTATATCATGATTGGCATTCTCGAATGCTTGGATCATGTAATTGAAAATGCCATCCGTTAACATACCATGGTTCAGATTTGAATAGAAAGTGAGAGTAGCAGTGAATAGTGCCATTGTTATACTGAAGGTATTGTGGAAGCCAGGCTGACTGTCAGATTGCAGCCCATAGCTGTTGATATGTTTGAAGATTTGTTTATAAAGAAGCTTTTCAAATATTTTAGTCAACTGGGAAAGTCAAACATTGAATATAAGTCTGTAATATTTTAGTTGCTTGGTAGATGCTCCTTGTGGTAGTGAATGATGATGGGTTGTTTGAATGCAGAGGGGATTAGTTCAGTGGTGTGGAAACAGCTGAATATATACGTTTGAATTCTAGTGATGTTATTAGCAGCTTTTCTTAGAACACAGGATGGGGTTCAGGCACCTAGGCAGCGAGACATTTCCCTGTGGTACATTTGACAGGGGACACATGGCTGAAGTAACATTCAGCTGCTGAAAAATATGGCTGTTCGCAAATTCGCTGTGGGCAAAGAGAAGCATACACTGCCATGCCCACAGCTTTAATAACCAAATGTACAGGGGGAAAACAATGTCCATGGTCCCCAAGGGAACATGAGATAGCAGGCAGTATGGCAGGCATCAGCAGCAGGCTGTCCAGAGGGCATGTCAGTGACAGTAAAACTGCAGTGCACAATGGGCAATGCATTTATAATTAGAGTGTGTGGACCACTATCCCATTCGCAGTGTCTAGGGAACATTACCTAAAATGCATACTGGAGCATACATGTGACTACAGTAGCCTGCAGGATTTCCTCCATGCTGTAGCACACTTCTACATGTTGTAGTTATATAAGTATGTACTGTACACTGAGCACAACACTCATTGCTTCTTCTGCCACCATGCATTTGGCTATTAAAGCTGTGAGCATGGCAGTGTGTGCTTCTCTTTGCCCTCAGGGAATTTGCAAACAGACATATTTCTCTGCAGCTGAATGTCACTTCAGCAATGTGTCCCCAGTCAAATGGACAACAGGGAAATGTCTCGCTGCCTAGGCGCCTGCACCCGTTGCAATTAAAGGTGGGGTCAGGTGTAAGGAATGAGTTTGTTATGTTACTACATTGTTTTCTTTACTTCTTTCCAGAAGCACTTAGGTTGGCTAGTTGTGAAGGTTTGCTTTTCTCTTTCAAGTGTTGGGCTTTTGCAGAATTAGTAGCCAGTCTTGTTTCTTTTCTGTGTTTGCTTTCGGTTTTATAATGCATTTTCTTTTCAAGCAGAATGTACCTGTTATTCCCCCAGGTCATATCACTTAAGTTTACTTTAACTTTTCTCCACTCTAACTGGCTACTAAGATTCATGGCTCTCACTGAATCAGGGACCATTCTCAAAAGAATCAGTTACAAATCCAGAAATAATCAGGGATGATTGGGAACACTTTAAAATATTATTAGTACTAGTAACTTGAGATATTGACAGAGTAAGGGAAAGAAAGTTGATATACATTTTTTTGAAGTAAAAGAAATGTATAACTCTAATTATTGTCATTACTTATTACATGAAATTTACAATGTCACCAGATTTAGGGAGGATTAAGTGGGACACAGCTAAAATTTGAGTCAAAATCAGGGGCTTTCCTGAAAATTGGGACAATTGAGAAAGTGGCATGGTAGGTAAAATCTTTTGCTCCTTTTCATAATTCTAACTTATTTTACTCTAATTTCCTACGTTTTGATGCTTTTGCGTATATTGTAAATGTATACATTGGATTTACTATCTATCCAAAGAATTACTCTGCCATTGAACTGTGAGAATGAAATAGGTCAGAAGTGATCGGTGCTCCACTCCGGTAATCAAATTAAATTAAACTTTCTGCATCGAGGACGTTTTATGGTTGTATTGAATTTCTCAAAATGAGCATATCCACATACCTCACAACCGCTTATTCCAAGAAATCTGGACACATGTCTAAAATAATGGGGGGGGGGGGTACGTTTTGCTATTATACACTTAGAAAGTGACTAGAATAACATTTTTTGTGAAGGCATACATTTTCTGAAGGATACAAAATCTGAAACTCAAAATGTTGTCATTTGGCGATTTCATTTGTCAGTGATTTGTCTGAAAACCACACATTTTAAGAGGTACAGACAAAAATATGAGACAGAAAGCTGGACAGTAGGTATTTATCCAGTGTAACTACTTTAAAATCTTGAATGTTTTTGAAAACATTACTCGGAGATTTCTTGAGTTTGTTTTTCGTATGTACTACTAAAAGTAATCTGACAGAATGCTGCATTTAGCGAAAATGTGCACTGCTGAGATCTTTCCAGCTGATGTCACGCTTCCTTCAAGTCTTGCTCTCCGGTGATCGGCTTGTGGCGTCCCAGTCGTGACTCGCTCCGCCCGTGTTTCAGGCGTACCTCCCAGTGGCATAGTCCTAGTCCCCGAACTCACTACGGAATTAATTGGACACCGCCTCCTTTTCAGCCCCGCCGGGCTCAAGCACCAGTACTACTGCTATTACAACAAGCCGCCTCTACCACGGCTAGAGCAGTAAACATGGGCGCGAGCTGAACATGTATGGTTTGTTGGTTGAAAGCCTTGGGGGAGGAAGTTCTGGAAGGAAACCGCAGCAGCAAGGAGATGAGTCCCATTAGTGTAGGACTTTTTACTGGGGATTAAGAAGCAGGCACACTTGGTGACGAAGGGAGACTGCCAGGTGAAAACATGGCTGGACTTATCAAAAAGCAGATTCTGAAACATCTGTCCAGGTCAGTGTGTTTTGTACATGGTGAAACCATTGTGAAATGGAACAGAGGTCTATCATTTTGAGTGTGAGCACGCAGGCCATTCTCAGTAAAACGGTGTACTTATTGCCTTTAGGTTTACAGTGACGCTGTATTGTTAACTGGCAGTGTATAAAACACACAAGAGGCAAGGAGAGATGAGTCAGATATGTAGGCTGAAATGACAGCGGTTTAAAGGGTCTCGGCAAGTCTTGTGCGTTGCTGGATATGCTTCTAACACAACGTAAAGCAATTTTGGGGGTAGTGGGTGAGAGTTAGTGGGCGCGCCAGCAGAGAGATGTGGCTATTTAACCGGGTAAAATGCAACCATTTTTCCCTGTTGGGGAAATGGATCGTGTTTCCCTAAAGCGAATTTAAGGAGAGAACACCTTGCTTCTACTGACGTAATCTCCAAAAAAAAAAAAAAAAGAAGAGGTGGGAAAAGTGATGAAATGACAGAGAGATGACTGTTGAATTGCAGTCTGTACTAAAGTCAGTTTTCATTTTTGACATGCCAGCCAAAAGGGGAGGTCAGAGCAAGGTGATCCTCCTTTACCCGATGTAACACTGTCCAAAGTACACTGGTTACAAGAGATTTCATCAGATGTATTGTTCATGTGTAGGTCTGGAAATGTTTTTCAAGTTCTTATGCAGTATTTAGTTGAAGTTCACTCCTTGTTGCAGACTTTAGATATTTTAGTGGATTTTTTTGTCGGCGACTGATGGTGACTGATTTGGTAGCACACCTGGCCTACACCATATAACAAGCTCTGTCAATATGCATGGTTGTAGAATATTAATAAGTGTGCCAGAGAATGTATCCTTGTCTTTACCCTGACACGTTGTATACAGGGAGGAGCAGAACATTAGCAACCATGGTGATTGGATAATTGAAAAGGAACTAGAAATGAAGGCAGCAAGGTAAAGCGAGGGTTGGGTTTATTTCATGTTATAACACTTAACCTGTAGCACAGAGAATAAAAATAAAGTAATTGACAACATTATTGTTTGAGAACTAAGTGTTACAAGCTGCTTTTGTAAATAAGCAGAGTTGATATTTCCTAGTGTGCTTTAGGCATTGCATAGAAAGGATGAACAATTTAATTATTCCTGCTTTCTGTTAATTGCATGGTTTGGTAGAATAATCTTGACTATCTGCAGAACTTCTGCTTGCCGAAAAATGTCTTTGCTTTTTTCCCGTTTTGCAATTTTCTTTGCTTTTTTTCCCCTGTTTTGCGGTATTGGGGCATAAAGAGCTTTGGCACTTTGGAAGTTGTAGAATACCTTTTTGGGATCATATCTCCATGCTCCACATCTGATATTAAAATGCAGAAATCACCTACCCAGAAAAAGTAACTTGATTTTGTTGTTAGGGTTTTTTGTATTTATTTGCTTATTTTATTTACGTACTTTAATTTTTTAAGACTTAATCAGAGAGGAGCTAACTGTAGAATTGCAGTCATTTGAATGATAGCATGTAAGTAATAATTATAGCTTCACAGCTGATGTTTTCTTTTGTTTTCCTAGTATTATCATTGTCAGTTAAAGTGAGTATCATTTCATTCTTTATCCTGTGAGATAAATTTTCCTGGCATATGAGTATTGTTTTTTTTTTTTTTTTTATGCTTACTTGTACTGTTGTCAAGTTGTTAAATCTAAAGTAATGTCTGGGAATAACTTGTACAAACTGCACTTTCCTTTATATGCCAACCTAAAAGAAAAAAAATCTGCACAATAATACAGAATGACATTATAATTGTCCATAAAGTAATGACTTTGAGTTGCACTTGAATGGGGAAATAACAAACCTGGGTGAAGTTAGAGCAAGTCTCATTCCCTTTTGCACAAAGCCACGGAAAATAAACTATGATTTTTTTTCTGTCTGCTTTCTGCCACGTGACCATCAGCCACTCCCCCAAACCGCCAATGAGTCTTATCCCATTCATTGCCCGTTAAGAACAACTTGATCACTGACGCACATGTGGGCAAATTGGAGATGGCCATCATCCTGGCAGGCATGAAAGTGTGCTTTATGCTGGTCTTCTATTTGACTGTTCACCTAATGTATAGACTGTTGTCCACTGAGTGGCACACTAGTTCCCTGGTACAGACTGCCTTGACTGAAGCCCATGGACTCCATCGGACCCTGTCCAGCAGCCAGTTGCCATTTCTCAACAGTATGATGGGGCTTGATTCTACCGGAAAGCACTTGGCCTTCTTTTAGAGAATAACCATTGCACACTACTGAAACAAGTGGGACATTGGGCATGGGTGGTCTTGAGATGAGTGGGATCAGCAGATGTCGTACCCCAGAAGAACCGTTCCCAGAATTCTTAACATCAAAGGAGTGAGAATCTAAAACAGCAACTAGGTTTTACAAATATGAGCAAACACAAGTTTATAATGCCCTATTGTAGCTGATACCGCAGTTTGTAATTATTTTGTAATAATGTTGCATTTCAAGTATATGTACATTATCTGAAAAATGAATGTTCTGGTGGTCTGGAATAAAGCAGATTTATAATACATGGGCATGTATCAGGCTATAGTGGTTTTCAACATATTGTATTACAAATGCTGCAGAAAATTGCTGTGCATTTTAGTAGCGACCAACAAACCTAAGGTTGCTTGAACTAGGTTCAAGCTTTAGTTTTTACTTAAGTTGTTTGTCTATGTAGATTTTAAGAGCAAAGATTACTGGTCAGACATAATAGTTTGTATAGTGTTAGAGATACATAATTGCTCTGGGCTAGAATAATATATATGACGCCAGTTTCAATGACTGCTAATACTGTATAAGTACTTTTGCTGAAAACAACTTTCAGCACTAATGGAGATGATACTTTTCCTCACTGTTGTGTGGTATTTAATTTTGGTTTATTTAAGTTTAGGGGTGTCCTCCCTATGGAGGGCATAAATGGAATTACATTTTGTGGTGTTGTCACTTGCTGATATTTCCTCCTTTTGAGTTGACATGAATTCTGTATCTTTAGGGTTGGAGATGGAAGTTGTTACCACAGAAACGTTTATCTTTCCTTCTCATGTGATCAGGAGAAAACGTGTTGAACACCGTTAATGTGGTTGACCCCCCCCCACACCTTTTATTTTACTTTGTGGGCAACGTACTTTTTATTGCAGAGGTTTATCATATAATTGTTTTGATAGGGTAGGCTTGTTTAAATGATACAACCCATTGTTTTTCTTTCTTTGACCTTTTTATGTTTGGTGGATTAATGTTGCTTAAATATTCCAGATTGCCTGTGTCATGGGGAAAAATTCTCATTAGCTTGGTACTTTAACAGTTTAGATGTGGTCAAGCAGTCATTATTATGCCAGGTGCACCAGAGGTAATTGGTTATTAAACCAGTAAAAAAATGGAGAAATTGACCAGACTTCAACGTGAATAAAATACTGTTATTTTTTGTTGGTTAAAACACATCACGTAAGTGCTTTCATCTGTCATGGAGACTTCTTCAGGTAAAATACACTCACATTCATCATCTTATTTATAAACTAGCTGAAGTTTATCAACCAGTCATGAAATGCTAGTAATTACAAAAAAATCTCATGAGTTAAAGGTGTACAAAGCACCTATTCCATTCACAAATACTTGCAAAAACTTTTTAAAAAATAGAATAAACTATGAAACATAAATAAAATACGTAAGAATCATGTTAAATTCCTTTAAAATGTATGTTAACATATCTGCTTTTTCACTCATTATGGGTTTGAGAGATACTTGGTCGTTCAGACTTGGGGGGGGGGGGGGATGATGCATTTAGTTGCAACTGCCAGACAAGTTCTCTTGTTAATAAATGTCTTTGCCAGTCACCACCCCTGGAATGAATCTGCACTTTTTCCAGTATACCAAAGCTGAATTTAACAAAATTACTGCACACAACAGAGTGCCTGTACAATGCATTAACTTCCTGATCTCATAAAGGTGCTCATAAATTCTTGATTTCAAAGCTCTCTCTGTCTTTCCAACATAGTATCCTGAGCAAACAGCACCATGTAGGTGTATGCATAGCTTCTTTCCTGAAAGGAAATGGGCGTGAACTTCTTGGGACCAGCCCTGGGATGTCTGTGGAACAGGAGAAGGACAGACATTAGTAATACTGGGGTTAACCATCAAAAAAACGGATTCAACAGTCAGCAAGCTAATTCCAGCAACAACAGGTCAGGTGGCTTAATAAACAACACGACGATGGAAGGGAGATGACCTACTGGGATAGTCTCCCACCTTCAGGTACTGTTGATAAAGACTTTTTTAATGGAAGTCAGAGTGTTTCAGCCTCTACAAACGCTAACACTTGTGAAGAGAAACCGAGGGGAAATTCTCAGACTAATCATGAAAGTAATGTTAATTTAAAAGACCTTATGAACAAAGTTTTTACCTTTTAAGGATGGGGGGGGGGGGGCAGAAGAATGTTACTAATGTATTTTCTGCACCACGTTACTTAACTACCTTAAAGTAAGTTTATAAATTGAAAATTAATATTTGCGTGAATGTCTTGAACACAAAATTGTTCCTCAGGGACTTAGGATGTATGTTTCCCTTTGGAGTGGATTACACTTTAGGAAACAGTTCAGGATTTTTATTGTTTTTTTTTTTTGACAAGTGTGGGTTTGAATTGATGTTAAAAATGATTCACTGTAATGAATCTGTTCTGGAAGCCCTGGGTAATGCAGCAGATACACTGAGCCAAGCTATTACAAATGAGTTATTATTTGAAGAGTATGAGTATTTGTATAACCAAGCCCTGTTAAGAGTAGACAAAAAGTAACAACATTTTTTTAAAAAAGATGAAAAAATTAGACGGGGACTTTAAACAATATCAAGACTGTAGGGCATACAAGATTTCCTTGTAGCAAACCTATTAACAAAGGGAGGCACTCTGATGGGTGGGGGGTAGGACAACATAGGCCATAATCATGGGAAACTAAACCTGACCCTAACGGACAAGAAATTGGGAACTTAATAGGGGAACTTGATTCCTTTATAGAAGAAGCACAGGGTTTTCAGGAGGTGAGAAGGTCAGGATTCAGGGCAACAGTCGCACAACAAGCAGAGGTGGGACCACCACAACAAAGGGCCAACAATGATGAAATAATTAGGTTTCTCAATGAAGGGCTCATTGGTATTTATCAGGACTTTAAAATTAATAACTATGCGGGTGTGGAGTTAACAAAAGACCGTTTTGAGTTGTTGTTGTTAAAGGGATACAAGTTTGTGCCCACTGGGCCAGTTAATATAGATGATTCACTTATTGAACTAAAGTTATTTTTGAAGAAGATTAACTTTAGTTTATATTTTAAAGACAAGGATGTGAACAGTGAGACAGGTAATCAAAGTACACTTAAGAGGAATAGTGTTTTTAACCCCCCCCCGGTACAAATTTTTGAGAAGGTGGTTATATCAACTGTATGCTGAGAAAAAGAAAGGGTGGTGTAATTTAACAAAAAAAGGAGAGACCCAAATTAGAGAGTGTAATGACTTAAGGGTGATGAAACCTGGCAAGGGAGGGGGACTGTTATTTTTAAAACAGAAGATTATAAGAACAAAATGACCTCCCTCCTTTATAATACTGATACCTATCCCCCTATTTCGAAAAATGAGATTACAGTAGCCTGTCAAAGGTTGAATTTTTACTTAGAAGAATATTTTTTAGAAAATAGGATAGATGTGAACACCTACAAAATTTTACAACAGAAAAAGCCAGTGATCCCGGATATTTTCGGTATACCAAAGGTTCACAAGAACGTTGACAAACCTCCTTTAGGCCTATTGTGACTAGTAGGGGGAGTAAGGCTCATCCTTTAGCTATTCTTTGGACAAATAGTGCAAAGAAGTAGTGACCAACACCCCCCCCCCAATCTCCTGAAAGACTCCTGGGAATTTTTAGGAAAATTAAAACAGGATTTATGGAAGGAAGGAAGGGCTTATTTTTCTCATTATTGATGTAGTGGACCTCTTTACTAGTATTCCTAAAATTGAGGGGATGAACTTTTTTATAATTCCATGCGGCAATTTTCTTCCCTTTCAGAAGACAGGATTAGGCTCTTAGTTGAGCTGATGGAACTCATTTTGGACAATAATTTTGTCCATTTTGAAGGTGAATTTTACCAGCAAATTAGAGGAGTTGAGATGGGGGCAGCCTGTAACCCCACCTATGCCAGTATTGTCATGCTTGGATGGGAGGATGAATTTATTCTGAAGAGTTCTTTTGCCAAGCACCTGCATCTTTGTGAGGTTTTTGAATGATATTTATATTCTGTAGGATGGTACAGTAGACCAAATTAGTGAGTTTATGAAACCTCTGAATGGTATCAGTGGCTACTTTAGGTTTACACATTCTTGGGATTTTCTGATGTTACTTGGATGTTAAGATTTCCCAACGGCACAACAAATTAATTTCCAACCTTTTATAGGAAAGAAACCTTTTGTAATGCATACCTGCACTACAGTAGCAACCATCCATACCATCAGAAGAAAGGACTGGTAAAGGGTCAGGCCATATGGGTGGCGAGAATGACGTCTGATATTAAAGAACTGGATCAGGAGTTTGACATACTGAAGAAAATGTTTATAGAAAGGAAATATCCCCAGAAGATGGTGGATACTATTTTTGAAGAAGTAAGGAAATGTTGGGGTACCAAGTATCCACACCTGTTAGGGATGGATTTTACTAATCAAAATAGGAACAAGGGAGGCGACGGATACAAAGAAGCCCTAGTATTGGAACACAATGTTTATTCCCCAAGAGATTAGGGAAGTTTTATAAAGAAGAACTGGAGTATTTTAAGGTTAATAATGAAGTTTCCCAGTTGGTTGGGCCTGAACCCCTTTTTGTAAGCAAAACTGGTAAGAACTTTTAAGTATGTCTTAGAAAACGTTAAACAGACAAAAATGTTGGTACTGGTACCACATCTTGTGGTAGTTGTGCGTATTGTGTGTAAATTATGAAAGAGAAAACAATGTTTTTGGACGATTTGCACACCAAGGTTTTCTTTGTGAAAGGGAATTGTAATACCAACAAACTAGTGTGCCTAGCTAAATGTGGCAGTTGCTCAGGATACTATGTTAGAAAGACAGAGAGAGCTTTGAAATCAATAATTTATGAGCACCTTTATGAGATCAGGAAGAAAAAGGAAGTTAATACATTGTATAGGCACTCTGTTGTGTTTAGTAATTATGTTTAAGTTCAGCTTTGGTATACTGGAAAAAGTGCAGATTAATTCCAGGGGTGGTGACTGGCAAAGACATTTGTTAAAAAGATAACTTTGTCTGGCAGTTGCAACTAAATGCATCATCCCCACCAGGTCTGAACGACCAAGTATCTCTCAAACCCATACTGAGTGAAAAAGCAGATTTGTTGACATAAATTTTAAAGGAATTTAACATGATTCTTGTGTATTTTTATTTATGTTTCATAGTTTATTCTATTTTGAAAAATGTTTTTGCAAGTACTTGTGAATGGAATAGGTGCTACACCTTTAACACAGGGGATTTTTTAAATTACTAGCATTTCATGATTGGTTGATGGACTAGCTAGTTTATAAATAAGATGATGAACGTGAGTGTACTTTATCTGAAGAAGTCTCCGTGAGAGATGAAAGCGCTTATGTGATGTGTTTTAACCAATAAAAATAGTATTTTATTCACATTGAAGTCCGGTCAATTTCCACATTTTTTTTTACTGGTTTGGTGAAGTTCGGGCTGTTTTTTTTAGTTAATTTTGTAATTGGTTATTAACCTTGGTATATGTGTGCTTAATTTTACTGGTGGGAATATTTCAAAAATGTATCTTAATTCATTGGCCAGCATAAGTGTTAGATGATCTTTTTGGTACTTTTAAGTTATTTTTTTCTGAAATGTAGTTGTCCTGCTGTCCAGTTTCTGACATTTTCTTATCCCTCACAGTATTTCTGCTGAACTGTGTTATTTAGATGCTATGAAATATCTCCAAGGCCAGCTATTGACTGGACGAATAATGAAATTAACAAACATCCAGTGCCAAAAATACACTTTTTTTTTCGTTTCACTTTCCTTAGGAAGTAGTTTAAAATTAAATGTGAGTACAGAGCTGTGCCTCCTGCTCTGTCTAACCAGCATGGCTTGGTGGAGATGTGAGGAGGTCGAGGGCCAGAGAGTGAACTTAAAATGGTTTAGAACTACCCTTTTCAAAGGAAAAGTAGTTGAAATTCTTAAAAAAATGGTACACAAAGCAAACATGACCATGGGTATGAGTTGTATTTAACTGAGAAGGTTCAAAAGGATACATCTCAAAGCATATGTGTATTTTGTATATTTGCATTTTCCAGGTATTTGTTCAGACTGTGCTGCTTTTGGTCCGCATCATTCTTGGCTGATCCTTTTTGGAATAGAGCTGCTGAATTCACTATTTTCTCACTTTTTAGGGTGTATTTTGCAGGTTATTGTCTATCTTGATGCACAGTAGGAAAAGACACTGCTAGCACCCCCTCCCCCCATTTTGTCAGGGATGGCACTTGATGGGGCAAACTGTATTGTTAAATACGTGCATGTGTGTGAAATATATTGAATGAAATAGCTAATATAAGAACTGGTTGACAGCAGGGTACACATTTAAAGACTTTAAAAATGTTGACATTTCAGGGTTCCTAGGTGAGGGGTCTGCATCTCCCTTGTAAATGAATTTGAGTTGATGTGGTGCCAGGGGATTTCAGAGTACTGAAACATGTTTCTGCTGAAAAAGTGGAACTGCTGACTTTTTGACTGTGTGTGTGTGTGTGTGTGTGTGTGTGCTTGTGTGGTGCACAACATTGCTTGCATGCACAGCTTTAACAGCACTAAAACTTGCACCTAATGTCATGGGCACAGTAATATATTTTCAGATGTACTTTTCTCAGTCATTCTTATTTTTTTATTCTGTTTAAAACCTTTTAGGAGTTTGTATTATACAAGTTGCCTGTCAGAGCCTGTAACACTCAGAAGTGCTCTATCCTAACTGTGTTGTTACTCAGTCTCGCAACTTTCATTGCGTCTCTTTACTGATGATTTATGGGGAGCCGGAGCCACAGGATAACATCCCATGTGCCAGCATTGTTGTTGTCTGTTTTGGCATAGTTGATGCCTCTTAATTAAATTGTATTGGTTTCAAGTTTTTATTTATTTATTTTTTTTTGTCAGTCCTATAATTGATATTGGTCTTTCAACAATTGCTGTCAGACAGAAAGCGAAGGAAGCGGGAGTCGAAAGGATATTTTAGATACTACACTGTAGATGCTTGAAATGTTTTGTTATTCTGCATTATTAAGTATGTTTTTTGACCAGTCTTTGTATTTGCTAATGAGTTAGTAAGTAGTGATGTCAAGTAAACTGTGGTAGTGTTACCGTCAAATATTTGTGCATTTCAAAGATGCTTTTATTGCTCAGTCTCCATTTTCTCAGGTCAGATCTGAAACTTGGTTAGTGTTGTCTAGTTGATTTCTTCTTCTAGTTTAAAAACAATAAAATAAATTTGCACTAGATTGGTTTTTGTATATAGAAAGAGAGTTTGACTTTTAAGATGGTACTGGAGATTAATGCAGAGTAATAGGTTGGTTCATAGTTCTTTTATCAGGCTTATGGCCTACAGTTTGTTTAGAAGTTTGGGTGCTGTTATCTCCTCTTTTCTTACTACCCGTTTGAAGATCTATAGAGATTTTAAACAAATATAATGATAATGTATTTTATAGCAGTAGGAGACTGTTCTTAAGTAGGGGTAGTGATTTTCAACCATGGGTCTCTGAAATTTTGAGGTTCCTCTGGGGTGTGATAGGGGCTCCTCCACAAATTTCTCAATGTTAACAAAAAAGATAGGTTTCTCCAACCAAACAAGCTCTATCTTCAGTTCACCCATGGGTTCAATAGCAGTGCAAAAGCAATGAATCGCAAGTTTCAGATGAATAGCAGAAAGCGATAATGATTTTTGTAAATCAGTAATTCAGTGTAATAAAAAAGCAGCTGCATTGTCATCACTGTTTTGCTACTAATAGGATAACTGATGCATTCATTCTATTTCTATATGGTCCTTTTGTCTGTGTCGTTTATTGAATTATATAATTATAATGAAATTGTATGGTTACAACAGCTGGAATTCATGTGTTTCCTTGAGTGATACTGAGAGGCTCTGCAGAGTTCCATAATTTATAAAAAGACCGAAAATCATTAATGTATGATATATAATCTGTCCATCATGTTAGAGAAGAATCTAGAGTGGTAAGCCAAGCATTGGTCAACTATTAAAAAGTTTTTATACAAGATCAGAGTCTAGGGTGAGAGGTCTAAGTCTTCCTTTATGTGTATATGACTGAAGCCCCACAGTTTAAGAATAAAACCCTACACTACACTACATTCTGCTCTATAAATGGACAGACCTGTTGAGGTTAACAGTGGTCTTTTGGATCTGTTATCAGTGCGTTTCAGTATTAGATCTATCGCACTATAATATTTTCAAAGTGTGGCTGAGACATTGTGGTCAAATGTGAAATATAAATTCTAACAGTGCCCACACCTATAACCTTATCACTGGGAATTGGTGCTTTTACAGAAGAATGATATTGGAATTTCTTCTTCTGACATGAAAAATGTTGAATTTACTGACTTTGAAAGTTATTCCCTCTGCGTCAGTGCATGCCTTTTATATAAAAAAAAAAAAATGGAAGTATAGCCCTTTCACTTTCACAGATTGAAAAGCTGCCTACCTTGCATTAATTTGGCAGACTCCGTTCAGACCCCTCTAGTTGCCTTAATATGAGAAAATCCAGCAAAGATGATGACCTGAACCAATCCATTTGTGTTTCTACTCATGTGACACATTCCATATCTGGAAGAGTATCACAGACTCTCATCCTCTGTGTTATTGGTTAACCAGTCTTACATCTAAGTATGTAATGATAAGAATTTTATTTGTTCCTGACATGGGTGTCGGTAAATTACCTTGAGAGCAGAGTAAAGCAAAGCTTGAGCATTGACTGTTGACATCCATGCTGAGACCAGCTGAGACCCCATACTAAGCAGAGAAAGATCCAATCATAATTCTTTGTAATGCGTAGAGTTTTATCTTCTACATGCACTGCATCTTAAGTGTAGGAGTGTGAAACGTTTTACAACTTTCAAAGCAGTAAAACATTTAGTGCAGCCACACAGGCAGTGGGCAGATACAAAGTGTCTGAAAAATCTTAGACACTTCAGTGTCTCACAGACAAAGTGTGAAAAGAGTGAAGTTGTAACAGCTTTTAAAGATGTGAAAATGCTTCAGCTGTTAAACTCTAGTCTCATGTTGGAACATAACAGCACTTAGAAAGTACTTTCCTTTTCCCCGGAATGTTTTCCTAGGATGATTCCTATATAACTTGGCAGCTTATCTCATTCTCGGGCATTTCTGTCTTGGTCTTCTTCCTCAGTGCTTGCCATGCTGGGGACTGAATGAAATCTCCTGATACCTACATTAGGAATTTGTCTTTTTTGGTATAGCTCATTACATCCAAAAGTACTTTAAGGAAACAAACACAGGAAGGCATACATAGCTGTTTTTTGTTATTTCACACCTACTTGGATCATAAAGCTATTCCTGCTCAAAATGTCCAACTCTTTGTATTGTCAAATAGAACTGTATTCTTTACCTTTTCTGGGGCTCGTAAGCCTGTTAAACTTTTATCATTTGAACCTGAATAAACCCAATAACTACTGAAAACAACATCACTAATTAATTAGCTGGGCTTTGCAAACCAAAAAATATAACTATTGTCTGATTTGGGAAGGAAGACAGTACTGAAACTCACAAACCACCCCATTTTTAAAAGGCTGAGCTATTTATAACTGTATCCTTTGTTGCATACATCATCTTTGAAAAAAAAAAAATCCATCCATCCACAACCCTTTTTCTCATATTTTGGTACATGGGGTCAGGGTGTCACTTCACAGTGACAATCATCAAGAGCCAAGGTTTACACTGCTGGGTGGCAAGCCCTGCCTCTGTAGTTCTTCCACGTCACACACTTGAATGCTCACACACACCTATGGCCAGTTTTGAGTGTCTAATCCAGCTTCTGCACGTCTTTGGAATGCAGGAGAAAACCAGAGCACCCAGAGTAAACCAACATGAACACAGGGAGGATATGCAGACTCCGCACCGAAGGCACCCCAGGTGAAAATCAAACCAAGCAACTTCTTGTTGTGAGGCAACAACACTGTCTGCTGAGACACTATGCTGCCTTACACACATGTAGGGAATGCATATGTAAAAATCTCTGCAAAAAAGTCACTAATACTTTATTCAGGATTCTCAAACTTGACAACATTTCTCACTACTTCATTCTAAGGGAATGGAAATATGATCTTTCTATGCATAATTGCACATTGTAATCTCATCAGGGGCTCCCTTAAAGCGAATTATGGGCAAAAAATAGTTTTCCAAGGAAACTAGATCAGCATGTCTGTCCCAAGAGAACATGTTTAGGAAAACATTTAAAATTAATAATAAGTTGTTACTGTGGTGCTGGCAGGTTTTAATTGTGTAGAACTTGGTTCATGTTAAGATCTTGTTTTTCTGCAGTGGTCCTATATCAGAAGTTTAGGCACCTTTCCTACATCGTAAAGTTGGTTAACAAAGTTGCTTTTTCCTAAATATGAAGTGCCTCATGTACTGCATAACTATAAATTCCATGGCTGTATGAGGATTGTATCAAATAACCTGCTAGATCCAAGTAAATAGCATGCGATAGGAAGTAAGTGACTTCCTCAAACAAAGAGATAAAGTTCAACATATCGCACTTATTTCTTATCTGATATCGGATAAAGCCAGCCTTTTTCCCACCAAGTATTTTTCTCATGATTTTACAGATTGTTAGGCAAGCTGATAGGCTTAGACACTTGAAGAGCTGCCATTTTGAATAGGAACCAATACTACCATTTCCATTGCTTGGTGCTGGCTGTTGCAGTGGTACAGTCTAGGTAGAGTCTTTCAAGTAAAATTGGATCATATATTACACTTTGATTAGGCAGCTGTTACCTTAAGTGGCTTGTAAGAAGCAGAATATAATGACAATTCCTCAACTTTTACAAGTAATTCAAGTTGTCTACCTTTTGTTTTTTTTTCCAGTAAAATAACTGCATCTTTTCAAGTTGTTAAAGTGATTTATTTGAAGGTTACTGAATACAGCATTTTCAGTGATAAATCCAGTTTGTCCAGGCTAAATATGCATTTTGTAATCTGATTATCAAAATCAGAAAACTCTATTCTTTAGTCAGACAGTGGTCAGCATTTAGATTGATGCTTGTCATTGTAGCCCTTTTGATAGTCATTTTTCACAACTGACCATTTACTTTGTCATCATAAATTGTCATTTATGTTATACATATACATTTTTTTTTCTTCTCCATTCATCTGCTAATCAGATGACACTGGTATCTGTCCTCATTCACCTGGGGATTTCTGTTGACATCCATCCCTCGCACCTACCCAGAAAAATTCCTAGGATGGTACATACAATGGGTGATCACTTCCATAAATGGCTTGACATCAGCAAGCCATCCTGCCCATTCATGGTAGCACTCCACAATAGGTTTCCCTGGTCTCCGAATCGTACTACAGTGTATGCTTCAGGACACACAGCTCTTCCATCCTTATCATAGGATAGGCACACCCATCCTCCCTTTCCAGCACCTAATATGCCTGGTATTTTAATCGAACATGGGTCTTTTGAGCCATAGTCAGGGCTTTATCACTGTATGCCATTGTGCTGGCTTGATGTTTTGCATGTATTTACGTTAAAGGCAAGTTTATTATTATAGCCTGTATGCATTTTTAGAGACTGTCCTTGGAACTTTAGCACTTTTTTTTTTTTTTAATTACTTTGTGTGGTTAACCAAAATTGCTGATGACTGTTATCTGAAGCCCATTTTCAGTTGTCATGTTTTAGAAGAATATTCCAGAAAAAAGTGCACTTAGTGTTTTGGAACATTACTTGTGTCTTTCGGCTTTTCCCGGTTAGGGGTTGCCACAGCGGAACGCTGGTCCGCTAATGATTGTCAGTAGAATTTTACATGCCGAGTTGCCAGACCTGACGCACAACCTTCAACGAAGGTACGCCCATTCACGCATGTGTCCACGCAGAAGACGCTCTAGCTGAGAAATAAACCAGACAACGTCTTACTGTGAGGTGACAACGCTACTGCAGCACCACCACCGCAGTGTTTTGAAACATTACTGATAACTCTAATCAGGGTGGACAGATAACCTGCACCTTGACTCTTTTCATCCTGCTGCTTAACCTGTGTTTCACCTGTTGAACTGTGTATGGATTGACATTTACTTCATTTAATTTCTTAGTTCTGTTATTGGGAGTAATCAAATGATTTAGCAAGGTCAGGATAAGTGGCGGCAATTATAATTTCTTTGTCAGGTGCAGCTAACTGTTCAAAAAAATGGCGTAAGATTAAAAGTCAAGATCTCTACTTAAAATCTTGCACTGTTCCATATATTACAGAAGTAGATCACCTATTCCATTACAACTGTTAAGTTGGTGGACCTAAAATTATTTGGATCTGCTATAACCTTTCCCCTCCTCCTTTGTGAATTGATAATCGCTATAGTCTGTCGTCATAGATCAGACATGTCCATGTAATATTTTTTAAACATGATTGATAGAGGGTTGGTTAGTTATACTTGAATTTTTTTATTTGTGATAGCACTTAAGTCTGTTGTGTAAGTGATGCCTCCTC
This sequence comes from Protopterus annectens, assembly GCF_019279795.1. Lineage (NCBI taxonomy): Eukaryota > Metazoa > Chordata > Ceratodontiformes > Protopteridae > Protopterus > Protopterus annectens. The sequence continues at coordinate 423,477,314 of NC_056745.1, read as the reverse complement.
TTTGTAAGTGATGCCTCCTCTTTGTCTGTAGCACTCTGACGTATGCTGCTTGTTTATAGTAATATCTGGACAGAATTTTTTTTTGTAGGTATGTTAGCTGTTTCTTGCAATTGGGTGGTCACTTCATTGTTAATGTTACGTTCACAACTTGATTATTGGCTTTCTGTTTCAGAAAAGAAATATTGAGTTGAGAGTAATATCTCAAAACTTAATTTGGTAGTTTCCAAACTTTATTTCATCTCAATTTGTTTTTGTGACTATGGTAGTTTCTGTATGCTTATTAGTAATAGTACTCCTTTTTTTTTCTGTTACCTGTTGTATTAATCCTACAATTTCACTGAATACTTTTGTTGATCAAACAATCATAAGCTTATCAGTATGATATCCAAGATATTGCCATCCCCAGATGGATATTTTGCTTTTGTTTCTGGATTGTTTTAAAGAATACAGTCATGCATTTATATAAATGAAAACAAACCATACTAACATATTTTCAGTTGCAAACATTGTACATACCTTGTAATCTTCTGCATAGTCATTTTCAGTCAATCCATTACACAGTTTATTGAATTTCTGCCTTCCCTTAAACCTCATTCCTCCTCCAAAACATTATTCTGCATTTGTTACCACAATTCCCAATTTTTGTAAATATAATTTGCTCCTGCCCTTTCGTAAAGATCCTGCTTCTAGTTCTTTTATATTTGTTATTTCTAATACAGTTGGCTTAGACTTTGACTTCCATTTTCTAGAGATGGCTTTTTTGTTGTCAAACCGAATTAAATTCTGCAAGGCACTACCTTGTCTAGGCAATTCCAGTTCTGTAACACAGCTCAAAAAAATAATTTCCTCAGTTACAGAAGTTTGCTCACCCAGTATTTCTAACAGAGTAGTCTCCAGGGATTTTTTTTTTAAAGTCTGCCAACTTAATTACATTCCTCAAAAATATATTACCAATTGCCTCATCTTTCCTTGAATGTTTGCAATCTATTTGAGTTAAAATTCTTTGGAGGCTGCTTTGGATATAAAAATATCTATGCAAACACTTCCAAAGATCCCAAATCTTCAAGACCTTGTTGCATATTTGGAAGAGATGCATATATCCTGCCATTGTTTCTTTGTGAATTGATATCTAATTACTCTTCCCAATCCTTTCTAACCGCCTCTGGTTCCTGCAGTTATCATTCAATACTTTATATGCCCTACTAATGATGCCTTTTTAACAGAAGCTAGATTCTACAAAAAACTCCACTAGTGCTGGTATTTCACTAAAGATCCCAATATTCCTTTCTCTTTAGCTATTCTCTGCCTTCCCCATCACGGATTGATATCAGTATGTAGCCTGCAGTCCAAAGGAATTATTGGCCTCTTCCCTTTCTATTACTGTTCCCCCCTCTAATTATTTGCTTCTAATACTTTGGTTCCTTTGCCATTTTTCCAGTAAATTCCAACCCTCGCTTGCCTATTCCCTGTAGCCCTAATTGCAGTCATGCCTATAGGCAGAATCTCCTTTCTCCATTCCCATGTTGGCCAAGTTCTTAGAATACTTTCTGCTACCTAATGAATATGATATTCTCTATGGTTACTGTTGTTCTTGATAAGGATCTGCATCCAAAATCCCATTCTCTCCTTATTTCTTGCGTTGCCCCATTTCATCATCGTCCCTTTCCCCTCTGAATTATATGTAGGAGCCTTAACTGTGTAGTTAGGAAATACCCATTCAAGTCACGTAATCTCAAACCACCTTGTTCTATTGGAATGATTGGCATATCCCACTTGACTCTCTTGCCGTCTTCCCGTCCCAGATCAAATCCTTTAGCTCCTTATTAATTGCTGTCCACAGCTTCTACTCTAGTTGATTAGTTTTATACACAGGTCAGGCATATTTTTAAAGGGACTAAAAACATTCACTGTTTGAATCTTGCTATCCATAAAAGAGAGCTTCCAGTTTCTCAGTTTTTATATTATCTTTTGCTTAGTCTCTTCCCGCATATCCTTAGCTGCCATAAGATGATCCTTTTAAATTCATAGTCCCAAGTACTTAATTTTGTCATGCCCCCATAAACATGAGTATTGCTGAACCAATTAATGTGTGGGTGTAAAGTTTATAACTTTTGCCTTTGTTTTATTTTCACTAATTTTCTATCCCCAAAAGACTTGAAACTGTGTTAGAATGTTCCACAACACTGAAATTTTCTTTTCTGGTTTTATCCGGTACAAAATAATGTCACCCAGAAATAAAGCCAAAGTTTCTTGATTAACCTACCAATTGTATCCTTGGATTCTTGAGTACCTTATTTATTTTGCCAGTGGTTCTAAATCTAATGCAAATAACAAAGGGAAAAGAGTACAGCCCTGCCTGGTTCCTCTCTTCAAACAGAACTTATCCAAGAGGAGCCCACTAATTTCATTTTCACCTGTGTTCCCTCATATATGCTCCTAATCAACCTTAACCTTATAATTTTATCAGGGAATGCAAATGTTTCCATTGCCCTATTCCTAAAATCCTAGTTTACTGTGTTGAATGCTTTCTCTGCATAAAGAACCACTAGCAACAGTGGCATTTTCTTACATTCTGCTTCCCTTTGGATTATCATTGTTCTGTTAATGTTGTGAAATGTTTACCTTCCTGAACAAAACCACTCTGATCCATATCTATCAATTTTGAAATCACGTTTGCCATTCTTTTTGCCATTATACAGGCAAACACTTTATAATAATGGCTTAGAATTGAAATGGGTCTATATGAAGTGGGATTTGATGAGTCTTTACCATTATTAGGTATTACAGCCAAGACAGGATTTTGGTGCTTCTCCTCATTTTAAAATATTGTTATACAAAACCTTCCAGATCTTTCACTTTCTTCCCTCAAGCTTCTAAATTTCCACAGTAATAATTATTCCTGGAGACTTTTTTTCTTGTATGTTGGTTTATATATCACCATTTTTACATCCTCTCCTCCTATCCTAACGGTTAGTAATTGAGCCACATCTTTTTCTTTATTTTCACATTTTTCTGCTTTTATACAGGTTTTTCATAAAATTTCTGAAATACGTCTAATACATTTACAGAATCTGTGGTCATTTTCCTTGTTATAGACTCCCCAAGCTTGGCAACAACTCTTTCATGGGCAGGTACTAGGCTATTGGCCCTAGGGCCTATATATGCCTAGCCAAAAAGGTACCCTGGCTTTCGCCACCCAAGAAAATTATTTTCCTGTGCCCCTGTCCAGCAGAGCCGCAGAAGTGATCCCTGGGGTGAATTTCCTATTTCCCATCCAATCATCAAGATTTTTCTTGAAGAGTGCTAATGAGGAGCTCTGTTTGACATAGATAGGTAGTCTGTTCAGGAAGTCTCTGAGACTGGAATCTATCCCTCCAGCATGTTCTGTTTATTGTGGTGACAAGGTTTAGGTCCATAGAGCGTGTAGCTCAGTGGGATTGGGATTTCTTTAAGTGGAGTATGTCCAACAGCTCTGGGTTTGACATAGCTTTGTATGTTAGGTAGGCAGAGATTGCTTCTGAATAGGCAATATGCAATGGAGTAAAGCTGGAGTTTTTTGAGACGCTCTGCGTAGGGCATCTGTTTGAGGCCAGTAATCCTCTCTGTGAGGTATTTCTGTGGCCTTTCCAGTTGTTGTAGATGTCTTGTGAGGAACATACCAAAAGGGGTGTTTTACTCTATAATGGGTCTAATGAGTGATGAGTAGAGGGGAACAATGACCTTTTTTCTGAATGAGAAACCTTTTGTGATGAAGTGAGCCACGTAGAAGGATTTCCTGACCACTGTGGTGGTGTGATTATCAAAGGAGAGATTACTGTCCACCTGTGTCCCAAGGTCTCTTATCACACTTTCGGCGTTAAGTAGACTACTACTTATGTGGTAGTTATGGGTACAGAGTTTTTACTAAAGGGGATGACCATACACTTTATGGCATTGAGCTTCAGGCCATGGCTTTGACACCAGACATCTGTCTCAGTGAGGCCCTTTTGTAGTATGTCCACATCTTTAGGAGTTTCGATTATGGATCCTAGTTTGCAGTCATCTGCAAACTTTGTTAGCCAAAGACCTTCTGTGTTAGCCTGTACTTCAGAGAAGTAGATACCAAACAGGAGAGGACCCAAGACTGAACCCTATGGTACTCCACTTGTCACTAGTCTGCAGTCGGATTTGGAGTCTGCTACTTTCACAGTGTGGGTTCTGTCCATGAGCCAGTTGGCAACCCATCTTGTGACATAGGGATTTATACCTAGTTTAGTGAGCTTATCTATAATTCTAGAGTTGGGGGATGGTGTCGAGCTTTGGTGAGATCTAGATAAGCTGTGTGAACCACCTTACCCTCATTTATGGCTTTGGTTTAGGAGATGTGATCTGCCTTTTACAAACCCGAACTGGGTAGGGTCCAGAGTTTAGAGATTACCAGTGTCTTTGTTTATCAGTTCCATGATGATACGTTCCATGGCCTTGCAGACCAGGCTCATCAGGCTAATAGGGCAGTAGTTCCCGGGGTCTGTTGTGGCTCCCCCTTTGTGGAGTGGGATAACCATCGCGGTGTGCCATTCAGTGGGCACAAAGCATGAGGTGAGGCTATGAGTGAACATGGTACTTGGGTAGGGTGCCGGTTCATTCTGTAGTTTGTGTAGAACGCAGCCTGTCAGATCCCATGGATGCTGTATTCTTGGCTTTGGAGAGTGTGTTGTTTTTTTTTTTTTTTTTTTTTTTTTTTTAGTTGTGCAGCCATGATTACAGGAACTTTGCATTCTTCCGGTATAGAGATGGGCCCTCTGGGAGGTGAGAGGGGGGTAAAGGTAGCACTGAACCTATCTGCCAGGATGTTGGCAATATCAGTTGGTTCTGTATATTTAGTGCCATTGTGCTGTAACTCAGAGCAGATCTGAGTGTTGTCTTTGAGATTCTTGACATAGCTATAGAATGCTTTGTGATTGTCTTTAGAGTCAGTGGCAATTTTGTTTTCGTAACTAGCTTTGGTGGATTTAATGAGGGATCTCAGCATCTTGCTGAGGTTGACCAGGGAGTTCCTCCAGTCATGGGATTTTTTCTTTCTTCTGCTGTAGTTTGTTTATGGCAGAGGACCACTAGATTGGCTTTCTTTTTTTGGAGGATAGCATCTTGGTTCCATTAGGGATAGCATGGCTCTGCTCGACAGTGGCACAGGAAAATAATTTTCTTGGGTGGCAAAAGCCAGGGTACCTTTTTGACTGGGCTTGTATAGGCCCCAGGGCCAATACCC
>NC_056745.1:423439566-423467066 GCF_019279795.1 Protopterus annectens | reverse complement strand
CTTCTTGAGCAATCTCATACTCGGCCACCCTTTTCTTTATTCGGACCTCTGATTTTTGCAGTTTTATAAGCTCATCTGAATATCTATTTAAAGCTTCTTCCATTTTATCAGCCTTTTCTTAGTTGAGTTGCTATACCACTTCAGTGTTTCATTTAATAACTCTGAGTACATTTGACTTACTTTTAACATCTTGCAACAAAAGTGGAGATTGAAGTGCTTTTTGCCGAATGGCTGCAGGATTCTTCCCAGCCATTGTTTTTTCTTTATCTTTTGGGATAGATTTTTTTTCTTTCAGGTACTCTAAATTTCTTCTTTGCTGGCATCCAGACACTTACTAGCCAGTAAAAAGTTGTTCTGTACTCACCATAACGTTCCATGTGAGTTGTTTATCTCGCCTTTCTTCTCACTGATGGGTTCGGAGCTGATCCTTTGCTCTGACACGGCCTGTAGCAAAGCTCAAGGTTTGCCAGTAGCTCGAGACCAAGCCCCTTATCCCATGATGCACTGCTGGAATTACCTCAGATCTTGTTTGCTGCATGTATTTGTACCGCTGTAAGGGGAGCACTCCCCAAGAAGGAAGAAGAGGTATTGAACAACCAGGATGATGCTAGCCTCTAGGTCAACTGTCAGCCAGGAGGAGGATGGAGGGAGGGATGTGAGAATAAAGGTGAGATAAACACCTCACATGGAACGTTATGGTGAGTACATAACTTCTTTATGTGAAGTTGTTAAATCTCGCCATTTATTCTCACTGATGGGTAGTATCCCTAGCACCCGCAATCCTGAGTGGCTCACGGGAGTACATTTTTCAGGACCGTGGAACCAAAAGAAGTCCTGTCACTGGAAGCCTTCACTACTTTGTAATGAGTGACAAAGGTATGAGGCTTAGACCAAGTGGCTGCAGCACAAATGTTGTCAAGGGGCAATTTAGCTTGAAAAGCAGAAGACGTAGAAACGGCTCTGGTTGAATGAGCCTTTGCTTTGTGTGGCAAAGGTATGTTAGCATTTGCATGAACAAATGAGATACAATCCTATAACCATTTTGAAAGGGTTGTTTTAGCCACTGGTCTACCTTTTCTGGCCTCCGAAAAGGATATGAAGAGTTGATCTGATTTTCTAATATCCTTAGTTCTATCAAGATAAAATCTGAGCTGTCTATGTATGTCAAGTTTGTGCAGCATGTATTCCAATTTGTTGGAATGGTTGGGAAAAAAGACTGGCAACTCAATGACCTGATTGATATTAGACTCTAAACAAGTCTTTAGGCAAAAAGGAGGGGTTTGTTCTGAGAGATACTCTATCAGCATGGAAAATCATGTAAGGAGGTCTGATAGATAATGCTTGAAGTTTTGACACTCTGCGGGCAGAAGTAATGGGCACTACAAAAATAGTTTTCCAGGACAAACTTTTGAGATCACAAGATGATGCTGATTTGAAGGGGGGAAGAATTATTTGAAACAGCATAAAATTCAAATTCCAGGGAGAATAAGGGATTTTGACAGGAGGTCTCATGTGAAAAACACCTTTAAGGAAAACCTTAGATAACTTATGGGCCATAACATTTAACCCATCAAATCCAAGGTGGAAATTTGATATGGCGGCTAACTGAACCCGAACTGTGGCAGCTGCTGCTCCTTCCTTAAAAATCATTGTCAAAAACTCTAAAATGGGCGACAGAGGAGCTCGGAAAGAGTCAATATTTTGTATACTGGCCCAAACTGAGAACCTTTTGCACTTACTGCGATATAGTTTTCTGGTGGATGGCTTATGAGAAGACAATAGAATTTGTCTTGTGTCATCTGAGAGTGAATGAAGCCTGGCTGTTTGGGGAAGTGGATCAGCCAAACAGTCAGCTTTAGAGAATGCAATGAAGGATGGAGGTCCCCTGATGGGTGTGTCAGGAGGTCTGGAACTGGGTCCAGGATCCATGGATCCTCCAGCAGATGTTGGTGAAGGAAAGGGAACTAAATCTGTCGAGGCCAATGGGAGGCTATAAGGATAACAGTCCTTCCCAGCGAGCTTTCTGTAAAAACCTGGGTAGCAATGGAATAGGTGGGAATGCATATAGGAGACCTGGAGGCCAATTGTGTATGAGTGCGTCTCTTGGGGGATGTCCCGGAGGTGGTATTAGGGCAAAGTAGCTTCTGCATTTGGTATTGATGTGACTGGCAAAGAGGTCGCAGCAAGGCTGGGGCCCCATTTGCAGAAAATCAAGTCCGCAACGTGTTCGTTGAGAGACCACTCGTGAGGCAACAGGATTACCCTGCTCAGCTTATCCGCTATCACGTTGGATTTCCCCGGGATGTTCCCCGGGATGTGCATTGCTAACAGAAAATGCTGGGATGGCTGGGATGACAGGGATGACACAGCCTGTTGCCATACCCTGAGGGATTCTCGACAAAGGGGGTAAGACTTGGTTCTGCCCTGTTTGTTCAAGTACCAGACCACTGACATGTTGTCTGTCTGAATTGCAATTGTCCCTAGAGGAAGAGAGTCCTGGAAGTACTGCAGTGCCAGAAGTACTGCTCTCAACTCCAGAATATTGATATGCAGATGTGACTCTTGATCCATCCATGTGCCTTGGGTAGTCTTTCCCTGAAAATGTCCCCCCCCCCCCCACTCTATCATGTAAGCATCCGTGTTCACAGTGGATACTGGGGGGAAAGCATGAAGAGTCTTCCTATTGTGATATGAAGAGACGTCAACCACCACCGAAGGTCTTGATTGAAAGAATTTGTGAAGAGAATCATATGGTTCATTGGTAACTTCTGGTAAGGCCATTGAGCGAACAGGAGCCATTGAAAAATTTGCATATGCATCCTTACAAGTGGAATGGCTAGAATTGCTGCCGCCATCAAACCTAGTACCTTCAAGACCACTGCGGCTGTAGCTCTGTTCTTTGACACCAATGAGTTGACGAAGAAGTGAGACCCTTTCGACTGGAAGACGTAGAGTGGTGGTTGAGGTATCTAACTCTGCTCCTATAAAGACGGTATGCTGCGATGGCAACAAGGCAGACGTTTCAAAGTTGACTGTAATACCAAAGTGGTGTCAGAGTAGATTGTGTTGCCTGAATCAGTTGATGCCTGGTGGTAGCTAGTCATCTAGATATGGAAACACCTGGAATTCTAGACGCCTCAGGTGAGCCATGACCAATGCCATGCATTTGGTGCCACTCTGGGGGCTGTAGTGAGACCAAAGGGCAGGGCTCAAAACTGGTAGTGATTGGCCCCCCAGCTGGAAACGCAGGTGATCTCTGGAGCATCTGTCCATCTTTATGTGGTAGTATGCGTCCTTGAGATCGATGGAGCACATCCAATCGCCTTTCCCTAGAAAGGGAAGAATGGCCTGAAGCGTGACCATTCGGAACTTTTTTTTTTTTTTTTTTTTTTTTTTACAAATTGGTTGAGTCTGCTGAGGTCCAAGATAAGTCTCCAGTCCCCGGGTTTTCTTTGGAACCAAAAAGAATCTTGAGTAAGTTCCGAATCTAACTTGGTCTGCTGGGACTGGCTCGATGAATGTCTTTTTTTTTTTTTTTTTTTTTTTTTTCTCAAGCAACTTGCGGACCTCTATGGTTGCTTGTTCCCTCAGACTGGGTGGAACATCTGGGATTCTGTTTACAGGAGTGGGAGGGGAAGAGAATGCTATGAAATACCCTCTGGAAATGATGCTTTGTACACTGGTATTGGATGTTATGTTTAGCCAAGCTTCTGGGTACAAAGATAAAAGACCCCCGACTGCCTCCAGAGCCGGACAGCCGGGTCTCCTTTCAGGAGCGCTGGTAGGGCTGACCAGAGAACTGGCCTCTGCAACCCTGCTGTTGCGGACCCCTTCTGCCGCGTGGGCGGTGTCTGTCATTATAACCCCCTCCTCTGCCTCTAGAGGGGGTTTCTCCACGTGTGTCCTGAAAGGCTCTCTGTGCTTTTTGGAACCACATTTTTCTGCCTTTAGGACCCTTGGAATAGGGCCAAGTAGGGGTAGAAAAACTGACTCCAACGGCAGATAGTCTTGCCTTCCTGCTCACACCTGGTTAGAGTTTCCTTTACCTTGGGCCCAAACAGGGATGAGCCATCAAATGGGGTGTTGATGAAGGAAGACTTGAAAGGCTCCGCAAAGGAACAGAGATGCATCCAGGCTTGTGTATGCAGAGCAATGCCTGAACTAGCGGCTCTACTCGAACCATCAGCTGCATAAGATGTGAGGTGCATGGACGAGTTCACAATCTCGTTTAGGGTAGCGAGCTGTGTTAACTTTGTCGGCAACCTCTGCAGCTACAGTACCCTGGAGAGTATTTCCTAGCTCTTTCAGGAGATCTCTCTTTTTGTAGTCTTGTAAAATGGGTTAAATAGTTCAGTGATCGAAGGGAAAAGGTCGCTGAACTAAACATGCGTTTCCCATATCTATCCATGTTCCTAGAATCTCTGCTAGGAGGATGGATAGCTGAGGATGTCTCAGACGTTTCCTTTTTGGTGGCTGCAGCCACCATCATGGCATCAGCAAGCACTCCCTTAGTCAAAAAGGCTTTGTCCACTGGGGCAGAGATGAACTTATTTGGCTTCAGTGGGACAGGCTCCATGGACTCTGGAGACTCCCACGCCTTTATGAGAGATCAGCTCTATGAGCTCATCATAAGGCGGAGACGCCCAAGAAGTGGAAAGTTGAGACCCGAAAGCCTTCAAGAGCACTAACTCATCTTTCGTAGGGCTTTTGGACTGCCAGCTGCCCCTCTGATTAAGGATCTCTAATATTTCCGCAAAGGAGGTATCCTCGGAGGGGGATCGAGGGGGACCCTTTTGACTCATCCAAGTCAGTGTCAGATGTCAAAGACTCATGTGGGGAGTCCAGGTGCCTCCTCTTGCACAGTCTCTTCCTGGGTACCTCCTCAGTGGGGGGATCTGGGGAGGGCTCAGAAGAGCATAGGCACCCTGTGGCGCTACTTGAGGTTCAGGGTCTCTACTCTTGGGTGGACCGGTAAAAGCAAGAGCGGACACAGGCGCTTGAGGGGAGGAGGAAGCCAGACCTGATGCCGATGATGTCTTTGGAGACAGGACTCTCCTCATGGCATCGAACGCACCATGGCTCAGACGAGAAGGGGTAGACAGATCCGAAGGGACTGTCCGATCCTCCCGCACTGAGGCCATGGGCTCCGAGCCCGAGGTAGGAGGAGAGCTCATCCGAGCCAAAGCCCCGAGAGGAAGAGTTGGCACCGACAAATCGGTACAACTATCCTCCCCGGACCCAACAGGAGAGTGTCAGCTCTTACATTCCCCGGTCGGCGCCGAGGACGTCAAGAGTAGATGGAACCGATAACACCGGTGCAGGTCTCTGCTCCACAGGTTCAACAACTATCAAGTCGGGCTCCTTTGGCTCCGAATGTCCAGCATGGCTCTGAGGAGTAGTAGTCAAGTCCGGGTTAATGTTCTTCGGCTCCAATGAAAGCGTCTCAGCCGACAACAATTTAGCAAGGCCTGGTGCCCGTAGAAGCTTCTGCACTAGCTGGTCCATATCCATATCTGAGAAGCTGACAGAAGACTTCGAGGAGTGCAATGAAGGTGCTGATTGGAGGAGATGAGGGAATCTCAGAGACTGGCTCCAACGCTGTGAGCTGGCTCCGAACGGAAGGGACATTCTGTTCCGAAGACAGTGGCACTGATGACCCTACACCTTTTAGTCTTTTTGGATGCTTTCAAGTCACCTGAGGATTTGGAAGATTTTGAGGATCTACTAGCACCATCTTGGTCACCCAGCGCTTCGGAGATAGGCTGCTGAACTAAACCCCTGTCTACTAATTTTCTCCTTCTCTTCAAAGTACCCTGGAGGAGAAGGAGTGACGTATACTGCATAAGTCTTGGAGAGGTTTAGCCTCCAAACAATAAACGCATTGAACATGCCCGTCAGTGTCAGGCATTTTTTGTCCACAATCCGGACATTTTTTGAAGCCAGATTTTGGATGAGGCTTCTCTTCCTCATCAGACATTTTTATTATCAGATGAAACTATTTTAAAGAATTAAACAACACACTTAGGTGTACTTTTGTAGATAATTTCTAAGAGTGAGGTTGAATACAAGGCCAACTCTTAGCCCCAACACTGTAGAAAAACAGAAGCCAACACAGGGCACTAATCTACAACTAAGTCCAAGTTTAAAACTCTAGAGATTTATTTAATTTAATTTTATTTATTTATATATATATATATATATATATATATATATATATATATATATATATATATATATATATATATATATATATATATATCAAGAAGTCAAGAAAAAAAGTTTTTAAACTTGCAAATAGAAAAATCTATCGTTTTTTTTTTTTTTTTTTTTTTTTTTTTTTTTTTTTTTAATAATTGTCCGAGCTATCTGGAACACAGAGGTCTGTGCCGCTGCAAATTAGATCTGCGGTAATTCCAGCAGTGCATCATGGGATAAGGGGCTTGGTTTCGAGCTATAGGCAAACCTTGAGCTTTGCTATAGGCCATGTCGGAGCTGAGGATCGGCTCCAAACCCATCTGGGGTAATTCCAGCAGTGCATCATGGGATAAGGGGCTTGGTTTTGAGCTATTGGCAAACCTTGAGCTTTGCTATAGGCCATGTTGGAGCTGAGGATTGGCTCCGAACCCATCGGTGAGAATAAATGGTGAGATTTAACAACTTCACATTTGAAATTTACCCAAAAAGACAAATTTACTGACTATCTCTTGTGACTTTTTCACACTTGGAGAGCTGAAGTTAAGCTGTTACTTAGTGTGCAGCTATTTTTGAAGTCCAGGTTTTGTTGCATTTATGACACTGAGGTACAGATGAGGTTTTTCTGGGTGCTTTCGTCAGGAACCCGCCTTGTTTATAGAGTTAGGGTTATTCATATTGTTCTTCTGTTGGGAATTTAGCCTCAGTGTTCTGCATGTACTTCACCTTTCACAGTTGTTTAAGGTCTGTCTTGTCAAAAAGGAATTAATATATTTTCTTGACAACGAAGCAGTTCTTACAGTGCTTGAAATCACAGTTGTCTGTCAGGTTTTGAAAATTATTTCATGTAGTGCTTCCAAACCTAATCTAAAGTGAGATCTTTCTTATTAAAAAGTCAAGGAGCTGTGCACTATTATCTTTGTGAACTGGCTGCTGAAATGGTAACTTCTGTTTTTCTTTTTCAAATGTTTGCAGGAGTAGACTTCACTAGTACATGCTGACTGACCTCAGCCACCAGGGAGTGGAATTTGGGGCCAAAAGTGAAGAATCCCCCCACAGTTTGTATCCAGAATTATGTAGACTGTTGAGTGGAGGAGGTGCTGTGTAATTCCCTGATCTGGGATAATTAAAATCTATCTTGAAAATCAGATGCTCGCATGCTGGAAGGAGCAAAGCCAGACCCTCATACCATTGATATGAATCCACCATTCATCAATGACAAGCAGAAGAAGGGATGCAGGCAGAAACACAAGCTCTTCGTGGCTGCCTTAATAATGACCTCCAATTGGTTGTTGTGTTGCTTGATGTGGGTAGGGTCCTAGCATTGACAAAGAAAATAAGTATGAAGGCTGATAGTGGGGGGTGACTGGCATTAGTGGAAGAAAGCAATGAGTTAGGAAAAATAAATTTTCAAATCAGGCAGCATTAATGTATCATTTTACCCAGAGGAGGACCATAAGCATTCATTTACTTGACATTGTGTCATATCTTTTTAGGAGTGCATTTTATAAAATTCTTCTAGTACGTACTTGAAGGTGTGTAAGACTAAACAATATGTTTCATCATTTGAAGAATTTTACAGCAATGCTTTGGATGCAAAATGCAGAGTTTTTGAGAAGATGTACTAGGAATATAAAACTTTATATATAGCTCTGAATTTAATGATTTTGGTGGAACAACTTGCACAGAGTACCTTTTGTAGGAAAGAATACGAAGTCAGAAATTTCATAATGTGTAACCAAAGTACAAAGAAGAGAAATTAAGTATAACAGTATAATCTAGGAGTTTTATATTTAAAGTTCTTACATTTCTGTTCTTTAACTTTGTATGATTGTAGTCCTGTATGTAAATATTTTTACCCCATGTCAAAAGTAAAAGTATATGTATGTATGCATTTATTTTATTTTGTATTTTGGAATTTAGTCTAGATGTTTTGTTCCCTTTAATATGTGTTAGTGTGTTGTGCATCATTTCCCCATTTTGGCAGATAGCAAGCATTCACTTAATGAAGTTAAAAATCATATTTCATGTTTTAAGTCATGTTTATAGTATGTTTATTTTTTTTTTTTAATTTTAAGCAGTAAACAAAAATTTTATAAAGTATAAATCATAAAATGTTTTGACAAAGAAAAAGCAATTTATTGGAACTCACATTCTCGTGTCAGATGCTTTTTAAGATTTTTCATGCAAGAAGCACATACATTCCAGTAACTGGGCTATGGAATGATGCATTGACTAACATGGAGGCACTTATTCTTATCCCTTATGCTGGGAGGCCATGAGGGTTTTTAGTTTGCATCCATCTTCTAGTAGTATCGCACAACCTGGGTCAGGCCAGTTCTCTTGTGGATGGGCTCAGTTGCTGTTGCTTTCTCATGCCTTGTGAGTATTCCCCCAGCCAGCCAATAGCACAGACACTTTTTAATTGTGGGTGGGGGTGAACCTTGCTGCAACTTGTTTGCATCCACATTTAATCAAAATGTAGCAACTTATTTTCTTGTATTCCTCCTTTGGTAGAACCCCCATGGATGCACTTGTCTAGAAATTGCTTCCAGGGCTCCTCTCTATTTACCCCCATTTCCTCTTACTCCCAAGTTTCTGGAGAAGGTCAGTAGTTGTACTGCTAAGGGAATCTCCATTTGACCCCTAGCAAATATAATTTTTCCTTGCAGTGGCCTCATCGCTTGTACATGCCTCTCTCCTGAATCCATTGAAGAGCTTACTGTCTTGCCTGTCTAGCAAGCGTCACCTGGACTATAATTCTCTCTCTTAGGCTAGCCACATGGTTTCTTCAGTTCCCCTTATGGCCAGGGACCATCATAACCTGAAAGGGTGGTCTAGATCCTCAACATCTGCCCAACGACCAGGTAGCAGAAAGACATATCATGGTAGGTAAACTTAGTTTGCAGTGAAGGCCACTGCCCAAGGCCTGGACCTGTATTTAGCACTTTATCTAGCATTTTAGAATACTTTTCTCATCTCTTTGATGCTAGACTCTGCTCTTCTGTAAAGGTTCACTTAGTTGCTATTTCTAATCTTTGTCAAAACCAACATTCTGTTTCCTTAGCCTTCTTTAAATTTTGCAAAAGCTTTTTGAGAGGCACCTTTCTCTTATGTCCCTCAGTCAAATCTCCAGTTTCTTCATGAGATTTTTATTTTGTCTTAGAGAAACTTTCTTTTCCACCATTTGAAACTGCTGTTACTAAGAAACTGAAATTCCTGTCGTGGAAAACATTTGCTAGTTGCTGCTAACAGACAAAATATCTGAACTTCAGGCATTAAGTTGCATCTCTGTGTGTCTTAGAGAATGTCCATGAGAACCATCACATTGATATGGTTTGTGTGACCACTTTTGGCATAAACAGTCTGTAGAACCAGCTGTATTATTCCTTAGTTATGCAAAATACTAGGATTACTTCCTTCGTTGCATGTGCACTCGCAGTTAAGATTTTACCAAGATCCAAATCATTCAGGAAAGATAAACAACTCTGTCTGCAAAGCTATACTATTTGGCCATCTTCTTGCATTAAGTTCTGGTTCTATAAATATGAAAAACTTTTGATGGGTCATTCAGATGTCTAATATGGTAGGGATTTTTTTTTTTTTTTTTGTCCACAGCTGATGGAGCTCCTACCAGTTCCTTCACTAGATCTACCATACTCTCTGTAGCCTCTCTTGGGCTCAACTGACCCACATTCAGGGCCAGCAAGAATATCTGGGAGACTGGTGTAGCATTATTCTGCTGCTAGGGAGGGTCTCCTAACTTCCACATCTCACGGCAGACTTGCAAGCTGTAAATTTACTGCTTTCAGGAGGTGCGTGTGCAACATCCTGACTAAGTGGCACACAGCTTATGCAGCATAGCCCACAAGACTCATAATGATGCCTTATTGCAGTGAGCCTAAGCTGCCTTCCCCTCCTCAGGATGGGCGAGCCAACATCATCTGCTCACTTCTATCTACCCCACAACCCCTACAGCACCTGTGTGCTAATCTAACTTGGGGCACCTGGTGTACAGTAAGGGCTTCATCCCTCTGTGCCACAGGGGATTGCTTTCACAATCTTTTTTCAGCAGTTCATTAGTGGATGATGTGTCTACAACATGAGCTTCACTGAACACTTTTTTGCAAAACACTGCAAGCTGGATGTGGTTAACAGAGTTGGGACATTGTTTGGTGCCACAATTATTCTCTGCATCCTTTCATAGAAACTGCCAAGAAGTTGAGCTTGGGACTCTGTCCTCATGGTGACAAAGAGGAAACTCCCATATTGGATATGAAAGTTTTGTGCTTACATTAACACTAGATCTGCATTGGCAGTTCATCTCCTCCACCATGAACACCCACTTCCGTTCCTCTGTAATCTGACTGTAGTGAATTAGGTGGAAGTTCCCAGTAGATGTACTTTAGGGTATTGACTTGCTTTTCATGGGGCTTGCAGAGATCTGGAGAGGGATCCTTGGCAGCTGTTTACTGGGTGTAAAGGGCAGATGCTGAAAAGCCCAAGGAAAAGTTTTAGGTGACGGGTTTACTAAATCCTTCTGGATTTGGTCCTCAAAGTGAAGGAGAGGAGAGTGCAGCTCAACCATTATGGTAAGTACATAATGTTTATAATTCTGGGTTATGCTCACGGCTTTATCTCACTGTGTTATGGAGCCAAGATCCCTAGATGAATGTTGATCCTTATGGTGATGCTGTATGGCTGCCATAATTTCATTTTCCTCAGAAGAAGAGTGTGGGCTTTTACCGTAGTCATTCCATGTAATGGACACTTGAGGGATAGGTTCTTGAAGCTATGTGCATTGCTGTAGGTCATGGCAAAAATGGGGGTCAACACGCAAATTCTTCTCAAGCAGAGGAGTGTTGTGAAATACATAGAGGATTGAATGATCTTCTGTCAGTGATTAAGGCATTTATTCTCATTAAATTTACAGTTTTCTGCAAAATTAAAAAAAAATCCTTCCCAATTTGATGCACGGTGTCTACTTCTCCGGCTCCTCATATTGAGTGTCAGCATGGAGGTTAAATTAGAGAAGAGAACCGGTGGTGCCAGAAAGGAAGCATGAGAATGCATGTTCAGAAGTGCAGATTGTGGAATATGAAAAATAAATGTTGGCCTTTGAAACTTGTACCCAGGACCTCCTGTATTCCATGTGGTTGCCACTGCCTTTGGATAAAAAATGCAAAAAGTTACTGTGTGTCCCCTTAAAGCTTGTTTGTTTTTATCTAAGAAATCCATGGCATATTTATTTATTTATTTTTTGTTGACTGGGTTAGTCTACTAGGTTAGTAGCTTCTTTTCAGGGAAGGCCCATGGTGGTATTTACAGTGGATATAAAAAGTGTACACACCCCTGTTAAAATGCCAGGTTTTTGTGATATAAAAAAATGAAACCACAATAAATCATTTCAAAACTTTTCCCACCTTTTAATGTGACCTATAAACCTGTACAATTCAATTGAAAAACAAATCTGTTAGGGGAAAATATATATTAAAAAAAAAAAAAAAAAAAAAACATACAATAAGCTGGTTGCATAAGCCCTTAAACTAATACTTTGTTGAAGCACCTTTTTGATTTAATTACAGCATTCAGTCTTCCTGGGTACACACCTGCCATCAGTTAAAGAAACTGATTAACCCCAAATAAAGTTCAGCTGTCGTAGTAGGATTTTCCTGACATTTACTCAGTTGCCTGCTAAAGCAAAAGCCATGGTTCGCAGAGAGCTTACAAAGCATCAAAGGGATCTCATTGTTAAAAGGTATCAGTCAGGAGAGGGGTACAAAAAAATTTCCACAGCATTGGATATACCATGGAACACAGTGAAGACAGTCATCAAAAAGTGGAGATAATATGGGACAACAGTGATGTTGCAAAGAACTGGACGTCCCTCCAAAATTGATGAAAAGTAAAGATGAAAACTGTACAGGGAGGTTGCCAAAATACCAACAGCAGCAATGAAGGAGTTGCAGGAATTTCTGGCAAGTACTGGTTGTGTACTGCATGTAACAACACTCTCTCGTATTCTCCATATGTCTGGGCTGTGGGGTAGGGTTGCAAGACGGAAGCACAGCAAAACATCCAGGACTGGCTAAAATTTGCAAAACAATACATAAAGTCTCCCAAAAGCATGTTGGAAAATGTGTTCTGGTCTGATGAGGCCAAGGTTGAACTTTTTGGTCACAATTCCAAAAGGTACTTTTGTCGCAAAACCAACACTTCGCATCACCAAAAGAACACCATCCCCACGGTGAAGCATGGTGGTGGCAGTATCATGCTTTGCGTTTGCTTTTCTACAGCTGGAACTGGGGTTTTAGTCAAGGTGGAGGGAATTATGAACAGTTCTAAATACCAGTCACCTTTGGCCCAGAACCGTCAGGTGTCTTCTAGAAAGCTGAAGATTAGGAGGAATTTCACCTTTCAACAGAACAATGACCCCAAGCATACATTCACATCAGCAAAAGAATGGCTTCAACAGAAGAAAATTGAAGTTTTGGAATGGTTCAGCCCGAGCCAAGACCTAAATCCAATAGAAAATCTGTGGGGTGAACTGAAGAGGGCTGTGCACGAGATGCCATTGCAATATGACAGATTTGGAGCAGTTTTGCAAGGAAGAGTGGCCAAATATTGCCAAGTCAAGATGTGCCATGCTGATAGACTCCTACCCAAGAAGACTGAATGCTCTAATTAAATCAAAAGGTGCTTCAACAGAGTATTAGTTTAAGGGTGTGCACACTTATGCAACCAGTATATTGTACTTCTTTTATTTTTTTATATATTTTTTCCCCTAACAGATTTGTTTTTCAATTGAATTGTACAGGTTATAGATCACATTAAAGGTGGGAAAAGGCTTGAAATGATTTATTGTGGTCTCATAACCTGGCATTTTAACAGGGATGTGTACACTTTTTTTATATCCACTGTGTACTGCTAGGGGATATTTGGCCAAGGCATCGAGGAACTTCTCCCACTATTTTCAGTAGATGCCCTGTGGTCTTTTATATACACCTGAGCTACCACCACCTGTGGTAGATGGGGCCTTGGATTAACATCTCCTCAGAAAGATTTACAGAGAAGTTACACAAACATACACATATTCAGTAGGAAGCCTCTGCGTACAGCAAAGATGAGCTAATGAATATGAGAAAAGCCATGGAAGCGCACTGAATCGATATTTTTCCCCATTTTAAATAAAAAAGCAGTATCCTTAAGTTAGCATTCAAATACATATTTAGCTACTGTACCAGAAAGGCAGTGTACCATTGTTGTGCCTTTAAATTGTGGGTTGAAGGAAAGGTTCCACATTTGTCTTGTAACGTCCGAGACCTATCTTTTAGTGCTGGCTCAGTTTCCTTTTGGTTTTTCAAGGATTTTCAAAATGCGCATCTTTTTCAGTCAGATGTAGAATGGAGAGAAAACCAAGAAAAAAAAAATGCAAACTATAAAAACAATGAAAAAGCTCCACCAAGGATGCTAGTCGAAAAATGGTTTGTGATTGGTGTCTGCGGTGGAGATTTTTTTATAGAACAGAAATAGTTCTGGCCACTTATTGAATCAAATGTGTTTTTTTTTTTTTTTTTTTTTTTTTTTTTTTTAAAAGATATTTGGGAATTGGTCCATTTAGTTTTGTTAGGGTGGATTTATTAGTGTTTCTAATAGTAACTTAATGCTGTTAGATTCATGGTGCTTTATGCTCGGGGGTAGAGCTTTTCATTTTTAATTAGGAATTTTAGCACTTTGGTTTGAGATGTACTTTTTAGTTTAGCCACTGTTTTTGTAGACTGTCTTTCTTGGATTAGTACCAGCATCTTTATTTATTTAAAATGATAAACAACAAAATCAACTCTTTCCATACTGTTAAGTCAACACAAATTGGCTTCCGTATTTTTTTTTTGTAAAGTAGGTTGAAATAATGCTGTTTTTTTTTTTTTCCCCCTCTTCTGATTACTTCCATGCTTCCATTATCAGCTTAACATTAATTATCTTGATCTGATGTTATTTTCATTCATTCCTGAATTAATGGGTTCAGATCCAACTCGGCCACTTTTTTTGCAGTCTACGATCTGGCTTTTGAGTTCCTTTCTTTACCCACAATGCCCCTCATTACTGCTTTACTTCAGATCTTGATTGCTGCTGTAGCAGTCGTTCAGGATTTCACGTTTTTGAGCTGGGAGTTTATTTTGAGTGAAAATGTTTTTTGACGTCTTTGTTTCTAAACCTTTTTGATACTACTCGCTTCCCCTCTTTACCTTTAAGGCTAGTGTATATTTTGTCAGGACCTTTCTTACTACTGGCATAGACTTTTCTCTACCATTGTTGGTAGCCTTTCCCCTTTCTTAACTCTCCTGAGGTAGTTCTCTCATACCATTGTTGGTATTTTTCTTTCTTTTTTTTCCTCTTTCCAAAAAAAATAAACTTTTCTATATAACCTTGTTGGCTTTTATTAATATACTTTTAGGTGTGTTTGTTGCTTAGCTTGTTGTAAATTTTTTTTCTAGTATGACAGACAAACCTCCCGGATTAAAGAAATGCACTTCCTGTGGGCATAAGATACCCAATTATGATGCTCACAGAGAGTGCGTGTATTGCTTAGGCCCTGCTCACCTCCAGATTTCCTCTGAAATCTGTGAGGGTTTTAATTGCCAGGGTGGTCAGTGATGGGCATAACAAGCTTATCTTGAAAGGGTTCTTACCAGTTTCTTCAAGGCTCAAATCCCCTTGAGAAGGCATAAAACATCTGAGACCAGTGAGTCTAGAAAACACTCCCATGTTAATTCTTTCTCAGCTCTAAGTTCAGAGCCACCTTCAAAACAAAGAAAGGCCTCTGATCCAACCTCTTCTGATCTGACTGCCCCTGAAGTGGAAAACACCTCTGATCTGACTTAGTTGGGTCTGCCTGCACATCCATCTAGATCTCTTCTGATCTGGTCTCTCTGCTTCTTCTGTAGACAGTTTCTTTGAGATTAAGATCACCTTTCCTCATGGAATCTCTAAAGGAGACTTCTTGTCGTCCTCCTCCATCAGGTCTTCCTGGAGCCTTTTAGAGCATGATGTGGCTAGGATAGAACTGAGATCTGGATGAGGTTCCTTCAGCCTCCATCGATTACATCAGTTTATAGTCTTCAGCACTGTCTTTAGCGACTCCTTCTCTGATCCGACAAGAGATTTTACAGCGGTCAGATTTGATGATCCCATTGTCGAGGCGTTGGATCCTAGGTTGTTACCTTCCTTGACTCCAATCATTCCCCTGATCTGATTCGTCTCCGAGCACTTCAGAGCAGAATGAATCTCTGAGCCAAAGTGTCGGTGTCAGGTCGGGGGGATGACTTTGAGGGTTTTGGAGCCATCTCTTCTCCCAAGTGCCTCAGAGTTCGACAACTTAGGTCAGATTCCCACCTCATGGATGGAACCTGGGAGGAGTGGAGTATTGGCTGAGCCAGGAGCTTCAGCTCTCTGGAGGCTGATTTCTACTTCCCCCAGGCCCTTCTGACTTTGAGGTAGTGGAAAGTGTTTTCTCCCATCAGGAAAATTCTTTAGCTGTCACCTCTTCAGATCCAGTTTCTATTCCTCCTCAGGATTTGAGTGCTAAGCCTCACCATCTTTTTCTACAGTGACAGCCAACCCATCAGAGCTTCCAGACAGTCCCAGTTCATCCCCTTTCTTCTGATTAATTCTCCAGAATACTCCTATGAAGAGGTCCATTGGGAAAAGCTTTGCAAAAAGAGGCATTTGGATTTCTCTTGGGGATCACTGACAGAGGACACTGATTTTGATGAAAGAGAGGGGTCCTGTAGACTCCACCAGAAGACATCTCATTTGGAGACCTTTTAGAAATCCTGTACCAAAAAGGTGGATGCTCTTCCCGGAGCCCTTCTCAGGAGGAATCTGTGTTTCTGGAAGCCTTTAGGTCTGGCCCATCTACATCTTGGGATACCCCCCCCCCAGCAGATGCTCTTATTGACCTTGACTCCTTGGAATGAGATGGATACCGTAGAGCCAGTTCCCAAACACCCTGATAGGATATTAAGTGCACCACCAGACAGGCGGCTTTGGTCTAAAGGGATTCCCATAGATGCCATGGTTGTTGGGGCAGCCATGCAAAAGGAGCTAGCTGAGCAGAGTTCCTTTGTCAATCCCCCTAATAGAGAGTCTAGGGCTTTGGACAGATACGGAAATGAGTGTATGCTTCAGTTACTTTTTTGCTATAAGATCACTGAATTATCTGGCACATTTTACTAGGTTACAGAGGGACTTGTTGAAGGAACTCTCTCTAACTCTAACCCCGAGTCCAGGTTATAGTTCATATCTAATGCATCTATGAGGCTAATCTCTCGTGCTGCTGAGAGTTCCTCACATGCCGCTGGTATAGGCATATCCATAAGAATGCATGCCTGGATGTGCTTGTGTGACTTTGCAGAGCCCTTTAAGGCGTCATTCATCAATGCTTCCAGTGATGGATCTTCTCTGTTTGGCCCTACCATGAAAGATATGCTGTCCCATAATGAACAAGATGGAAAGATCCTTTCCGACATAGGAATTTGTTTTTCTACCCCGCAAAGATCCTTCTCCAGAAATCAATGAGGTGGTAAGAAAATGTGTTTTTGGAAATCTCATGGGCCTTTTCAAGAGGTGCATGGAAAACTTTCTCTCATTATTGGTATTATTTCCCCCTCTGCCTCTGGAAGATGCCACCAATGTGGCAGGGGGGAACCACACAACCAAGGGTCTCGGGATTATTTCTTGGACGGACCCTTTCAGCATTCCTGAAAGATTGCCCAACTGTTCTCTGGAGACAGTCGAGGAATGCTTGTCTTTGCATGTGGAAGCCTGGGTAGCCATAACAAAAGACACATGGGTGCAAAAAATCATATCCAGAGGCTTATATTCTTCCCTTTTCACAAAATCCACCAAGGACAAGAAAGAGTCTCCTGGATGTTCTACCCAATCAACGGGAACAAGCAGCCCAGGAAATTCAAAAGTATGTAGACAGGAGTCATCCAAGAAGTCCTACCAGACCAAACAGGATCCAGCTTTTACTCAAAGTTCTTTTTAGTGCCAGAGAAGACAGGGGACCTGAGGCCCATCTTGGACATCAGTTAACTAAACAAGTTCTTAAAGAGCTCCAAATACCAGATTGTCACGGTTCAGTCCATTGTGCCGTTACTCCAGAAAGATGACTGGAGGTGCTCTGTAGATCTGAAGGATGTGTACAATCACATCAAATTGAACAGGTTATCCCGCAGATTCCTTCACTTTCGGCTGGGAGTTCATCATTATCAGTTCAGGGTCCTGTCCTTTGGTCTCGCCACAGCTGCCAGTGTACATCAAATGTATGTCAGTGGTTGCAACTCATCTAAGACTACAAGGATTTAGGGTGTTTCATTATTTAGATGACTCTCCTCACCGCTTCAACCAAGCTTCTATTAGTAATAGCCAGAGACTATATTCTTCTGTTGACCCATGTTCTAGGCATCACAGTAAATCTTCCAAAGTTCAACCAGTGTAAGTCTTACACTTTATAGGGGCTGTTTTACACACGAGTCTTCAAGCTTCCTTGCCATGTAGCAGAATTCCTTCTTTAAGGTTACGTGTCAGTCAGATTATATCTCACCCTGTTCCTCCAGCCAAATTGATTTTAAGAGCTGTGGGATCAATGGCCACAGCAATCACTTTGATTCCAACAGCTCATTTTCACATGGGAATCCTACACTGGAACCTACAAGTGCAATAGTCTATTTTATGCCGTCCCTTATGATTTCCAGTAAAACCGTCCAGGGTTTGCAGAGAATCATTAGAGAGGTGGATACAGTCCAATAAAATTTGCCAAAGTCATCCCTTTATCCTTCCTCGCCCATCTCCATGTTGGCCCCATATGGATGCTTACCAGTTTTGGTGAGTGGGGGGGGGGGGTATTACTTGGGATGGACTGTTCAAGGCACGTGGACCACAGAAGAGACAAAATTGCATATAAATTTCCTGGAGATGAGAGCAGACCTATTAGTGTTGCAGGCCTTTCAGAAATCACTCACTGGAGACTGCTGCTATTCAAGCAGGCAACATGTCAGTCATTTGGTACATCAACAAACGGGGGGGGGGGGATCTTACCCTCTTTGCCGAGAAGCAATGAGAGTTTGGCAATGGGTGATCTCATCCAGCTGCTTTCTTGTCGCAATGCACATTCTGGGGAAATTGAATGGTTTAGTGGACAGGCTCAGCAGGACTATCCTGATGTCTTATGAGTGGTCTGTCATTCAGTGGCAAACTTGATCTTCCGCAAGTAGGGTCAACCATGCTGTGACCTGTTCGCCTCTCCCCTCAACAAGTGCTGCAGGTTCTTTGCCCTAATTCTACCTCTGGGACATTCATAGAGATATGCTGTCATCCACATTTGCCCCCCACCCCCATTCTTCTTTATGCTTCTCTTCCCCTACTCCTAATTCCCAAGTTTCTTCAGAAACCTGTCCAGTGGAAGGGCAAAGTAATCCTCATTACTGCCTTTTGGCTTTGGCAGATGTGGTTTCCCTTTTTATGGTCTCCACTAATTAGCCCTCCCTGGACATCGGACCCCAGTCCATATCTTATTTCTCACCCATCAGGCATGATTCACCCGGACATTCCAGGCCTAAAATTGTAAATGGCTTCTCCAAATTCAATAATGGCTAGGCATTCCATGCTTTCCTCTCCTGTTTGAAAGATATTGTTTTCATCTCAGAAACCCTCTACAAGAAAGATTTCTAGAAGTAAATGGGAAAAAAAATTCCTTATGGGCTAAGCAGAGGGATTTGGATCCTTTCTAATTTCCACTGTTTAGAATTTCTAACTTTTCTTTTCTTTTTCAAGGTGGGGCCAGTTTCTCTACTGTTCAGGTTCAACTGGTGGCCATTTTGAATTTTCACATTGAGATAATACTTTATTTGGCACCATCTAAATTGTGCAAGGCCTTTCTTAAGGGTACATATTTACTTAGGCCACCAATTAAGGACCCCATGCTACCTTGGGATCTTACTTTTGTGTTAGACTCTAATGCAGTCATCTTTTGAACCATCTGCAAAAGTGGACTTCAAATTTCTTTTTTGGAAAACAGCCTTTCTAGTTGCCATAACTGCAGCTAGGTGAATCTGTGAACTCCAAGCGCACTCTCCTAAGCTGCCTTATTTGATTTTCCCATAAGGACAGAGTGGCTTTACGTACATATCCATCCTTTTTACCCAAGGTTGCTTCGGATGCTTCAGAATCAAACATCAGTCTAGTCATTACTTTGTTTGTTTGTTTTTTCCCCCTAATTTTGAAAATAAAGGAGAGTACATGCTTTATTTTTTAGATGTACATAGAAATGAAGTTGTCTATCTTCATAGAGCAGTGATGGTGAACCTTTTTGGGTTCAGCGTGTCAAATATTTGGAAAATGCTTCACTTGACTCGTGTTTGCATGTCACCCCACCCCAACAAAAAATAAAAATAAAACAGCATGGCTCTCAATACATCAGGGATAAATCTCAACAGAATCTGTGAGAAATCTAGAAATAGGAGACATGGACAGTTTTAAACTACTAGTACTATTAATCTGAGACTCTGACAGAAAAAAGAATGTGAATTAATATACATTTTGGGAAGTAAAATGAGTTTATAAATCTAATTGTCATTATTAAGTGTAAAAAGTTGCCAGTTTTAGCTGTGATTGTTGCCAGTTTTAGCTGTGATTTAAGAGGGACAGTTGAGAGGAATGTAAAACACACTCCTAGAAATGCAGACTACATGCCCTTTGCTGAAGTGTAACCACGAAGATAAAACAATGTCAGCACTGCCCTTTTCAGTCTCTGTCAAGAAAGAGTACTGAAATGATCTTTGAGGTTAATAACTTCCTTACCTCTGCAGCAGTGTTGTTGAGCTGGCTCCTGGCACAAAATAATTCAATGCACTTCACTGACACAAGAAATGCAAAAGCAGTTCCTTTTGTAACTCTGGTGCTGGTGAACACTGGTGTGCCACCCAAAATGTCATGGTGTGTCACCTTTGACATGCGTCATAGGTTCGCCATCACTGTCATAGAATGAAATAGAAAAACTGATCAATTATTCATTTCCTTTGCCAAAAAACAAATTGGGTATGCCTGTCTCAAAAACTACAATAGCCAAGTGGATTACTGATTTGTATTTCTCATGCCTGTTCCTTAAAAGGCTCGACTTTACCAAGAAAATCAAAAGGTCATTCCACTCGGCCAATGGCTGTCAAGTGCAATCTGGTCCTGAGCTTCAATTGATGACTGTGCAGCTGCCGTTTGGTCTAAAGCTCATACCTTTGTGGCTCATTACAAATTGGACATCACCTCCAGAAACAGAGCTGCTTTTGGCTCTGTGGTACTCTGGAATATCCTTCAGTGACGGCCCCGTGAGGTTACTGTAAGCTTCGGAAGGTGTCCCATTCATTGAGGAATGAATGAAAAATGATAACATCAGATTTTTAAGTTATGTACATACCATAACTATGCATCCGAGTTGTTCATTTTCATTCTTCCTCAACCCCCCCCCACCCTTCCCCCCTTTTTGTCTTTGGGAATCACTTCAGGGGAATGGGTTAGGAACCTTTGTTCCTGTTTGATCCCCGATTTCTGTTCTGTTCTATCAACCTTGTTTAGAGGAAAAGCAGTAATGAGGGGTATTATGGGTAAAGGGAAGAGCTTGAGAGTCCGATCCTAGACTGAAAAAAAAGTATGAGTCCGATCTGAGGATTGGATCTGAACCTATTCATTGAGGAAGAATGAAAATGAACACCACAGATGCATAGTTATATAACTTAAACAGGTGCATACTGCAATGTTTGTTAATTTATCTGTGATAAATCTGCAGAATTTCTGAACTCAGTGCTGCACACATCTCTCTTTAGATACCAATTTTTTAAAGAACTTACAGTTCAGATTGTTTAAAGGAACTGCATACTATATTCCTTTCTTTTTTTTTTTTCACCAGCTGAGATATTTAGAATGTTGTGGCTGCAGGGCATATCTGTGAATGGCATTATGCATATAATGATTTGTTTATTTAAAACGTCTGCAACCTGCTGAGGTTTTTTGAGATTTTCATATTCTGTGGAAACAGCAGTCAAAGCTCAGATTGCTTTTTAGTGTTATCGGTTACATTTTCAAATATGTAGTTTGTATATTTTTACTGTACTATGCATAGTTCTATTTTTTTTCTATGTGCTTTGATTCACTAGGATCCTCACATTTATTGTCAATATATTTAACGTTAAATTTAGATTTCTTTTTCCAGAATTTGTGATGTAAATTATGTAACTTTATTTTGATTTAACCTCTTTGATTGCCACAAATTGTGTACATTCTTATATTCTAATCAATACCATTATTATGTGGCTGAGAGAATATAGCACAAATATTTGTGAGTGTATATAAGCACTTTATATTGTTTAGATTCTTTTTAGCTATACCTGCTTTATCCAATTTAGGGTTGTGGAGGAGCTAAACTGATTCAAGCAGTTGGCAAGTGCAAAGTAGGGAAACTAATCATGGATATGACACGTTTATGTACAGGGGAGTGGGCACGTGCCCACACACACACACACACAGTCTGTATCTCTCTGAAAAATAGTCTGCCACTTCACAGTGGCATATTGAGGTGCAGTGAAGCTTGGACAGTAAGGAAGCTAATGGCCGCCATTATTCTATGCTTGTTTTGCTGTTTAGCAAGTGTAAAAATAGAAAAGTGTGTGTGTGAAGAGTAAGGGAAATCGAGCAGTGGCAGCAGCAGTTTGAGGTTTGCATATCTCTCAGCCTCCGCCTAGCTCAAGAAATCTTGACAGTCGAAAATAAAGGGGTTACAAAGGCTCAAAAATAGGGACAGATTTTAAACATTGCTCTTATAAAATTACAAAGTCGCTCGAATAATAGTTTTTTTATTAGCATAAGTTTTCTGAAGGAAATAAAATCAAACTTAAATGTATATTATTATTTAGTGACTTCAGTCCCCAGAGACTAGCAACATACCATACATTTTAGGAGTAAGGTACCAAATAATGAAGTAAATATCTTAATATTTCTTGAAAATGTTCCATTTTGGATGTAAAATACTTCATCCAAAACCATTTACGTATATTACAGCAAGTTTGAAACATTAGGCAGAAGAACTATTTTACATCTAAAGGATATATAAAAAAAATAAAATAATAATAAAAGAAATAAGTAAAATGTAATTATTTTAAAGACCGTTCTCTTAAGTGCAGTAATGCCCTCCAGGTTTGTTTGTTTTTGCTTTGAAAATAACACCCATCCTGCAGTGTTGGGCCTCGTAACACCCCTGAGTGTACGTTCTTTACATAGTAGTAGTATACACCCTGTTGGGCATTATTGCTTGGTCGTGGTACAGACAGTATCCTGTATGAATATAGCAAATTGTTTTTTGCAAGCTTTGTAACCTATCCTAAACATTTGATCTGCACAACGCCTCTGAGATGCCTTTCTTCTAGCACTCCATAGCACCAGCCTAGTTCATAGATCTGGAGGGTATACAATTTTTTTTTCCAATGGCTTGCAGTGCTGTTTAACACAGTAGCAAATTGTGGTGCAGGAACCCCTGCTCTGTCAGTCATTGTAGTGTGGTTTTATAACAGTAGCTATTATATGCTTGACTACCTTTCATTTTAATGAAATACCTGTTGCTGCACTTTTTGTGGATTTAGCTGTAGTACTACAATAATGCTATTTCAAACAAAATGCATTTATTATATAACGGCACCTGTCTTTGTTGGAAATTCATAGGTAACTTATGTACTGGCTACATTGTTCTACTAATAATAGTAGTACCAATGGGGTTGCAGAATTTTGTTCTATTCTGTTAACTGGTATTTAGTATAACGTTTTATTTTACACTGCACCTTGTAGTGGGTGTAACTGTCCAGTGCTATTGCGCTATACTATAGTACAGTTCAGTGTACTTGTTTTGCATAGAAATGTTAAGTCGTCCTCTTTGTTTGTACTTCACCATGCTAGTGATACTAAGAATGTTTTGTTTTTGCAGTGTATTTCTTTAATGCATGTTCTGCATTGCTTTGTTACTGTTTCATTCGGTATGCATTATGGGTACAGAAGTATGTCCTCATGTCAGTGTGCTAGGAGTATAGTTTGCTTAAAGAATAAAGGCAAAATGTAGACAAACTAGCTCAAAAAGACACTGCTTTGAAATTATCATATTTATGTTTTCCCAACAACTGACATTCTGAA
Source organism: Protopterus annectens (assembly GCF_019279795.1). Lineage (NCBI taxonomy): Eukaryota > Metazoa > Chordata > Ceratodontiformes > Protopteridae > Protopterus > Protopterus annectens. The sequence continues at coordinate 423,443,645 of NC_056745.1, read as the reverse complement.
TTGCGCAATAACTAAATATATAGAAGTGTAAAGTTGGATCTGTCCTAGTGTGATTCATCTCTATCACCTTTAGGACTGAAACTGACACACAAAACTTGATGTGATGTTGTCCTGTCTCACCTTCATTCTTATTAGGTAGGGCTCTGATCTGTCTCGGCCTTTATTTTCAAGCTCAAGGTCCTCTGCCAGCTCATGGCTAACTCCCTATCCCAGCATGTACGGGAACCATCCGCAGATCTCATTTACCACTAAACAGATTGAGCATTCGTGAGATAGCTCTGGCTAAGTACAACTTCTTTGGATAATTTTTAGTCCATTCTTACATAACTTTATTTTTAATCTATCTACTTGTTGGTTAGTATTTTCGTATTTGGGCTGTTTCTGATATTTTTGTCACTTTTTTGCTAGGCCTTGTGTTTTCCCCTTCCCGGCTTGTTTTAAGTTTGTGTGTTAGTGCTACAGTTCATTTAAATTAGAGAACTGTAACTGACCCTGTCTGAGGCCTTGTGTTTGTATATCCCCTTTCTGTCTTGTTTTTAAATGTAGTTGGTGTTTTAGTGGTAGAGTTCATTTGAGTTAGATAACTGTAACGGAGCCTGTTTAAGTTAGAGGGCTGTGTCCTCGTCTTTTCTCTCTGTGTTGTGTGTCCTCAGTAGCTCGACCCATTTAAGTTAGAGGGTCGAGCCCAATTAAAAAAAAAAAAAAAAAAAAAAAGTTTGTTACTGTTTTCTTTTCTTTTTCACCGTAATAATGTCCATTAGGGATTCAAAAGCAATGGGATTTAAAAAGTGAGAGAGATGCAGCAAAAAGATGGCGGTCAATGATAAACCCACCCTTTGTGTTTATTGTCTTGGAGCTGCTCTATTTGTCACTCTTTTTTTAATCATAGAGCCCTTTTGGAGAGGAAAAATACATTGCTTTTTAAAAGGCCTACTTTAAAACCCCCCTCCTCAGAGGCACTAGAAGGTGGTCCAGGTTCTTCTAGGTCGGATAAGTCACCTTCTGCAAAGGCTGACAAGTCAGACAAATTATCAGAATCTGGAAAAAGACCTTCTTCTTCATCCTTGGATCCGGCATACATGATTCCTTGACTGTCCTCCTCCTGATCCGAATTCTGTTGGATCAGACAGAGCTCCATCATCTCAGACACCTTCTTGTTTGGTGCCAGTGGAGTGTGAGCTTAGGAGCCGGTCTGAAACCTTGGAGCAGGTCTCCCGTATTTTGAGGTTAACCATTTTCCAAAAGCTAAATCTCCCACTCCCTCGACCTGAACTTCTAGGAGCCTTTCCGATGATGATATGGATTGGGTGGTACAGAAGCTTTTACAGGCACTGGCCAAATTACTGTTAGGTCTGACCCCCCCCCCCAGGGCTTCGGATACTACAACATCCACTTCTCTGCTCCAAGTCCTCCTCCGATCTAACCACTGGCTTCAGAGTCTGAAGGTCTGGAGTTGGTACTAGTGGAAGTGTTGGATCCGAGACGCACCACGGGTTCCACGGATCCTACCACTGCTCAGATGTCCTCGGCTCCATCGGAGCTCGAGGGGTCTAGGAGCAGACACTCTCCTGTCAGGTCCAGGAGGCATATCTGATCGGACAGCTGTCTGATCTGAATTTGCCTTTTGGGGCCTCGGCTCTGATGAGTTTGGCTCCTACCTCAGCCTTGGGTCCATTGGCTTCTTCTGATCCATGGATATCCTCAAGTCAGGGATGGGGGGGGGGGCTTTGAGGTCATGAAGGCGGTGCTGTCTTCACAGACAGGTCCACAGTCCTCTTGGGATATTTCTCCCTGTAGAGCATCGGTGCCTGCCTCTTTATCCCTACATCCACAGGGATGCAGAGACCCTACACCTCAGGATGCAACACATGGTACCCAACACACTTCTAAAACCTCTTCAGAAGAGAATGTGCAAAAGGAAGCACTTGGACTCCCCAGAGGAGGCCATCACTTCTGATATGGGCCTCAATGAGGTAGAAGGGTCCCCAGGATCACCTCCTGAAGATATCTCCTTTGGAGACATCCTGGAAATGTTAAAGCAGAGAGGTGGGTGGAAGTCCTCTAACCCTTCATTGGAGGAGTCAGTATACCTGAAGGCCTTTGGGTCTCACCCTTCCACCTCTTGGGTGACTCCACCTTTCTATGAGCTCCTTGAGCTGGTTTCTCAAAAGGGTTAGAGTCCCCAGATTCTGTGGAGCCTACTCCTAGGAGGCCAGATAAATGTATTACATCCCCCTCTGACAAATCTTTTTTTTGGCAAAAGGAGTCCTAGTTGATACCATGGTAGAAGGTGTCTGAGACATCATCTGTCCATCCCCCGAACTCTGAATCCAGGATTATGGACAGGTACGGAAAGTGCATTTTTTCTTCAGCAGCCTTTTCTGTCAAATCGCTGACCTGTCTCACCCATTTTATGAGACTGCAGAGGGATCTCCTGAAAGAGCTAGATGTCCTCCAAGGTTCAGTAGCTGAAAGAGGTATCGTCTCAGCTTGCTACCTTAAACTAAGTCTTTCTTTGTAAATACCCCATTTGACGGCTTGTCCTTGTTCAGGCCTAAGATGAAGGACACACTGACCAGGTTTGAACAGGAAGGAAAGACTCTGTCTACCATAGAAATTTGTTTTTCCATGCCTACTAGACCTTATCCCAAAGGTCAAAGAGGTAGTGGTAAGATGTGGTTCCGAAAATCAGAGATCTTTTCAGGACACGTGGTGAAAGTTCCAATAGAGGCAGTGGGGGAAGTAATAATGGAAGATGCCAGCCTTGTGGTAGAGGGGGTCCACAAAATCAGGGCGACAGAGAATCCTTCTTTGGTAGCCTTTTTCAGCACTCGTAAAAGGAGGCCCGATTGTCCAGCTCTGGAGGCAGTCAGGGGTCGCTTATGTTTGTTTCCATAAGCCTGATGACAACTTAACAAAAGACAAATGGCTACAAAACATTATATCCAGAGGTTATGTCATCCCGTTTTCCCTTTCCGCTTCAAAGATGATAAAAGTTCCAGACGGTCCACCAAGTCAAAAGAAACAGCCAACTTTAGAAATTAAAAAGTTGTTAGACAAAAGTGTCCTTCAAGAAGTCCCCCCAGACCAATTAGGGTTGGGAACTTACTCAAGATTCTTTAGTCCCAAAGAAAACAGGACTGGAGGCCCATTCTGGATCTCAGCATTGTAAACAAATCAGTAAAGAACAACAAATTCCGAATGGTGACACTGCAGTCCATACTCCCATTCCTGGGGAAAAGATGATTGGATGTGCTCTCTAGATCTCCAGGATGTGTACTACATCCAGTCACATAAAAATGGACAAGTGATCCAGGAGACACTTGTACTTTCGGCTGGGAGCCAGTCATTACCAGTTTCGTGCTCTGCCCTTTGGCCTCACTACAGTCCCCAGAGTGTTCACCAAATGTATGGCAGTAGTAGCGGCTCACTTGAGACGTCTAGGATTCTGGATGTTTCCATACATAGACAACTGGCTCTTAACCACCATGACCAGGCATCTGCTAATCAAGGCCAGAAATACAACCTTGCAACTCTGCTGCTACTTGTGGATTACCATAAACTATGAAAAGTCTGCCTTACTGCCTTCTCAGCATGTGGTATTCATAGGAGCAGAATTAGACTCAACACTGATGACGACGAGACTTCCACCAGAAAGGGTCCAATTTCTAAGGTACCATTTGAGATATCTTTTGAGAGGAAACAAAGCCCTGGCGAGGATAGTTCTAAAAGCTATAGGAATCATGGCAGCAGCAATAGTTTTAGTTCCCCTAGCACGTCTATATATGAGGATTCTTCAGTGGTTGCTATCCACTCAGTGGTTTATGCAGGAACTACCAATGTCTCAGATGCCTTGGACTGTCTTTCCCAGATAATGCCCCCCCCAATCTGGTAGAACTACGAGGCCCACTTGCACATCAGTGTCCTAGAGATGAGAGCAGTGCTTTAGTGTTGCAAGCATTCAAGGACTCTCTCCCCTGGGAACTGTTGCAATCCAGATGGGAAACATCTCAAATCATATGGTATATAAACAAAGAAGGAACCACCAGATCTTAGCCCCATGTTAAGATGCCCTGAGA
>NC_056745.1:423387066-423432066 GCF_019279795.1 Protopterus annectens | reverse complement strand
GACTATTCATAGGTTCATACTAGGCTATCTGCCCTAGGGCATTTATAAGCCTAGCCAGAACGTGTTTGGCTTTCGCTACCCATTTTAAATTTATTTTGCTATGCCCTTTTTCGAGGTTAGTGTACTGTGTCTCTGTCTAACAGTGACACAGAAGTGATACCCAGGGTAAACCTACCATCTCCCATCAAGATTCCTCTTGAAGAGTGTCAGTGAGGGACTCTGCCTAACCTGGACTGGGATTTTATTCCAGAGTGAAGGGGAGCCTCTGGGTTATGAATCTGTCCCTCCAGCATGTCCTATTTATTTCAGTGCTGAGGTTCAAGTCTCTCGAGCGCGTAGCTCGATGGGATTTGGATTTTCTGAGGTGCAGCATGTCCATTAATTCCGGGTTGGACATGGCTTTATACGTCCAGCACAGATCGCCTCTGAACAGGCGGTATGCCACTGAGTAGAGCTGGAGTTTCTTTAACCGGGCAGCATATGGCATCTGTTTGAGCCCTTTGATCCTCTTGGTGAGGTACTTTTATGGGCCTGATGAGGGATGAGTTAAGAGGCACGATGACCTCCCCTGATCTAGATGTGAATCCCTTCATGATTAGGTGGGCTATATAAAATGTTTTTCTAACCACTTTGGCCACGTGGTTGTCAAATGAGAGATTGCTATCAACTTGGGTCCCCAGGTCCCTAATTACTTCTTCTGTACTTAATGGATTACCACCTATGTGGTAATTTGTGGGCACTTTGTTTTTGCCAAAGGGGATGACGATACACTTTTTGGCATTTAGCTTGAGGCCATGGCTCTGGCACCAGTTGTCTGTTTCTATGAGGCCCTTTTGGAGGATGCTTGTGTCGGCTGGAGAGTCGATTATGGCGCCCAGTTTGCAGTCATCTGCGAACTTGGTCAGCCACAGTCCTTCTTCTGTGTTGGCCTGTACCTCTGAGAAATATATACCGAACAAGACAGGTCCCAGAACTGAGCCTTGTGGGACACCACTTGTAACTGGTTTGGAGTCTGACATGGCTCCAGCAATTCTAACCATGTGGGTTCTGTCCTTGAGTCAGTTTGCAATCCATCTAGTGACATAGGGGTTTATATTTAAGCTGGTGAGCTTATCTATAATGCCCGAGTGGGGTATTGTATCGAAGGCTTTTGCGAGGTCCAGGTAGGCTGTGTGGACAACCTTCCCCTCGTCAATGGCCTTGGTGACTGTTTCAAAGAAATCAACCAGGTTTAAGAGGCAGGATCTGCCCTTAACAAAGCCGAACTGGGTAGGATCCAGTGTTTGTAGGTCCCCAATATCTTTATTTATGAGGTCCATGATGATCCTTTCCATAGCTTTGCAGACCAAGCTAGTCAGGCTTATGGGGCGATAGTTTCCAGGATCCGTTGAGGCACCACCTTTATGGAGAGGGACCACTGTTGCTGTACGCCACTCTTTGGGCACTTATCCTGTAGTAAGGCTGAGATTGAACAGTAGTTTTATGTTTGGGTTTAGCTCTTCTTGGAGTTCATGTAGTACGCAGCCCTGGACACCATCTGGTCCCATTGATGCTGTGTTTTTTGCTTTGGAGAGGGCGGCTCTTACCTGAGCATCTGAGATGTCGGGGCAGCACTCTGCTGGGATAGATAATTTGCCCTTTTGGTGGGGGGGGGGAGTTTGCGCTGAACCTGTCAGCTAGGATGTTGGCAATGTTTGTGGGTTTGGTGTATTTTTTGTCATTTTGGACTAATTCTGAGCATATCTGGGAATTACCACCCAGGTTCCTAACATAACTAAAGAAATATTTTGGATACAAAGAACAATTAGACACATTCTATCATTAGTACTTTATTAGTTTTTAGTGGTTAGCCACTATTGATCTACTTCCTTATATGTTTATGTATCTGCATATTTTTATGTACATCTTCATATATATGAAGATAGAGAAGTAAGATATACATAATACATAACCATTGATTGAATGTTTATATAATATTGCTAGGCAGGTAAGAAGTGTGCTTTGAGTTAATGAATTTTAGTTTATGGATATCAATTATTATTTATATCTATTATCTTTTATATATGTGTTAGAATGTATGAATGCATTTATGCTAATATATTTAATTTCTTTATACATTTCATGTTCTATATTTATATATATATATATATATTTACATTTGTTTAATTTTTATAGTTGATATCTGATACTCAGACAAATTAGTTATATATATCAACTGTACACAGATTTCAAGACTGGATCTTCCAAGATATATTTGCGATAAATTTTAACATCATTACATATATATTTTTTATATGTAGGTATTTATATATTTGTATTTATATGTATATAGAAATGTTTTTATTGAATATAGTTATATATTTTCATTCACTGATGTAGTTGCTTCAATACATGTGGTTAGGCTAAAAAACAGAAGTGATGTGACGTTTTGTGTCTTTAAGAACTTAACAAATGTTTCAATATTTAATTACTTGATTACTTAATTAATTATGCAACTAATTGATTTTCAGCATTCAGATAGTATATAAGCAAAGTGATTTTTTACCTAATTATAACCTGATGAAGCATACTTGGCGTATGTGAAAGCGCTCGTTTTTTGGTTTTGTCTTGTGGAATTAAAGTTTTTATCTTCCTACATCGTGGTGGATTCCTTGGTTTTTATCTAATAACTAAAGAAAGCCTTGTGATTATCCTTAGTGTCCTGTGCAATTTTTCTCTCGAAGCTGGCCTTAAACAATTTTATGTGTGCCCGTAGTTTTTTGCTAATACTGATCAGTGATGCCTTCCCTTTTTGGGATTTTGCTCTATCATTTAGTAGCTTCCTCCTTCTATTTTATAGTTTGTTTATGGCTGGGGTCCACCAGACAGGACGTCTGCCTTTGGAGGGATTGGGTCTTGGTTTTATTTGGGATCGCATGATCCATGCATTCCTGAAGGTGTTCATAGAATGTGTTTATAAAGGATTCTGCGGTCTGGGCCGTATTTTCCTCAGGCCTGGGGGCTTTGAAGGATTCCACCTCAGTTTTGAGGAGTGTGAAATTTGCTTTAGAGAAGTTTTTCACTGTGGTTTTCTGGGCAGGGGGTGGGGTCGGGATGTGAATATCCAGTGAGATTAGTTTATGGTCTGATCTTACCAGTGAGGGATACACTTTTGGTCTGGAGCATACCCAAGATGCATAAGGATCTAACCAACCCACCAGTGAGACCTTTTAGTGGATGGTTGAGATTCGGTCACTTAGCATCCACTGCTTTTGTGCATGGATATTCTGAAAAGATACCAGACAAGTGAGAGTCAAGTCTGTAAAGACTCATGGTCATTTTTAAAGAAAATCAATGACCTTGAATTCAGTGAGAACTATAATTTTCTCACGATAGATGTAAAAGACCTCTATACATCTATCCCACACTTGGAAGGAATCGAATGGATTATGGCAATGTAAAGGAAGAAAGGAGCCCTTGATTCAGAAATTTCACTTGTATCTGAGTTTTTGGACATTGTTCTATCAAATAACTGTTTTGTTTTTGAGGATGACGACTTCTTGCAGAAAATTGGGGTTGCCATGGGTTCCCCTTGTGGACCCAGTTTGGCAAACCTAATAATGACATTCTGAGAAATGAATTTTGTATTCAGTATAGAGGAATGCAAGAACCTGATTTTTTTATACTCTGTTCTTGGATGACATTTTTATTATGCTGAAAGGGGATTTTGTAGAAGCTAATAGATTAGTGGATTATTTTAATAATACCACATTCTTCCTGAAATGCACTCACACTTTTGACAGTGATGAAATAGCATACTTAGATATTAATCTTAGAAAAGATGGGGGGGTGATATTTGTCTTAGAATTTTCAGGAAAAGTACCTATTCCAACTCCTTTCTCCATTATTCCAGCTGCCACCCTTGCAATCAAAAACATTTGGTTGTTAATTCTAGCCACCCTTAACAGTTGGCCCTTATCACTTTGGATAGAGACTTTGAGTTGGAGTGTGAACTACTAAGGAACATGTTTTTCGCTCGAGGCTACCCCAGTGATCTAATAAACTCATGGAGGAGGTTCAGAGTAAGAGAAGGTCAGGCTTTTACACCCTGATTTTGAGTTCGGGAGAGGTACCAGCATCAATATTTAAAGAAAAGTGTGAGTTAGACTTTAATGTGGGTAGTCCAGTTACAGAAGATGATTTCACCTTGAGCCTAGTTGCCACCTATAATGTGGATAGCCATCTTGTACAGAACTTTGGTTTGAAAACCTGGGAATGGCTAAGATGCGACCTGACCTTACTCGGTAGATTAGGTACTTCACCCAAAATTATATATAGGAGAGTGTGCAATATCAAGAACCTCTTTGAGTCTAGTAGACCACAGTTGGTGAAGTTTCCCGGGATGTTTTAGTGTGAATTCTGCAACTTTTGTAAATTCATTGAGGTAGGAAACACATCTGAGGTGGACGACCATGTCTTCAGATTAAAAGACAGATACTTCCAATTTGGTATTACAATTGTATATTTAGCGAAGTACCAGTCTTGCCCAGTGTTTTATATAGGCAAGAGTGAACGTAAGCTCCGTGACGGAGTGTACGAACACCAGTGCACTGTCAATAAAAAGAAAACTGAGAATGCATTGGCTAAACATATATTGGAATATTTCCAAACCACAAATTTTAAGTTCAAGATTATTGATCATGTCAAATACGATATTAGGGGTGGTCCCATCTCCTTAAGACTTGAAGAACTTAAACTTTTACTGGCAAATTCACCTCAGTGTGCACTATTACCCAGGTATTAATGACATGTGCTCGATTAGATGTCTACTTAAATTGAAAAGTTTAACTAGATGACAGAATCTCCCTTCTAGCTGTGTAACACAAAAATAATTTTTATATTAATTTTGTATTAATAAAAACAAAAATAGGCAGCAAGCTGTAGAATTCTAACCAGTTTATTGTTAGAGCTTTCGTTCAGAAAATACATGAACTTGTTCAAAGAAACCCCAAGAGTCCTCAGTTAAAATAAAACTATCAATTAAGATGAGATAGTTATAAAACCAATTAACATAACTTAAGAAATTTAAAGAGCCAGTGTTATACAAGGTAAAATGTATATGTGAATAAATATAAATGCTTTTTTTAAAAATCAGCAACAGTTTTAAAACCACAACACATCAGTCTTGTTACTTAATTTTCTTGTGTGTATACGTTAATCTAAATGCTAGATAACAACTTAAACAGCTCAAACAAGTGGAAATAAAATTGTTGCTGAATTTAAAAAAAAAAAAAGCATTTATATTTATTCACATATACATTTTGCCTTGTATAACACTGGCTCTTTAAATTTCTTAATTATAAAACCAATTAACATAACTTATCTCATCTTAATTGATAGTTTTATTTTAACTGAGGACTCTTCGGGTTTCTTTGTCTGAAGAAGTTCATGTTTTTTTCTGAATGAAAGCGCTAACAATAAACTGGTTGGAATTCTACAGCTTGCTGCCTATTTTTGTTTTTGGTTACAAGTTTATTTTTTGTTTAATTTTATATTAATATCATGAATAATATTAATCTATAATAGTAACTTACATTAGTAAACATGATACCAGGATATTCAGCCTTAATTCTCCTTAGGGTAATTGTTAGATTGTGTATTTTTTTATGTAATGAATGCCATATTGTGGAATTAAGTGAATGGCATAGCATAGTATGAATGCTATAGATTTAGTAATATGGTCATCATAGTTATTTATGTACTAACATCAAGTTAATTTCTTGTATGGTAGTTTTAGTCACTGTTAATGGTGCCTAAATTTATTTCTCGAACTGCCAGTTGAATTATTTTTCTGGGCTAGGCAATTAGCTATGAAGCAGTATGAAATGTAGTAAAAAAGTTTGTAGTGTAGAATTTCAGCAGCGTCTTTCGTATATTATAAGTATTCATTAGTGATATGTGATTCAGTTTTGTACAGTAGAATTATTTAAAAAAAATGTTATAGTAATTCCTTATAGGTAACCTTATTATTTCATGTATTTATTTGTTTTTGTTGTTTAAAGTACACCCATCAGCATACTTTGAAGCTATGGTTTAAAATCCATTATTAACAATTGTCCTTGTTCATAGATGTCAGCATGGTTTTAGTTTTAAACAGTATTTCTTCATAGTGTGAGAACAGGAAGGGTTAACTATTGTTGCTGATGTCCTCACAGCATGTGAGCTGACAGGCTCAAGCACTTCCTGGTAGTTTATGTAACTGAAACTTGCACCTTGAATGTTTGCAACTGAAGAAGTTTGATTTTATTAAACGAAAAGTGCTTTGAGCACTTTAAAACTATTGGTTGCTTTCTGTAGCAGGTTTTTTTTTTTTTTCTTTATCAAAGTTTCAAAACTTCGATGATCTGGTCTCAACCATAAGAAATTCAAACTTTTGAAACTTTGAAATAGACGTGTGTGTGTGTGTGTGTGTGTGTATATATATTTTATTTTTTTTATTTTTTTTATATGTGTGTGTGTATGCATATATATATATATATATATATATATATATAATATATTAGGGTTGCCAGATGTCCGTTTTTTTGAAAAGTTGTCCGGTTAGAAATTCCATTCAAAACCGGACTTTGGTTTTGTTTTTAAATTTTGCGGCGCTGACGCTGATGTCATCACGTGCGCAATGACATCAGATCCCTCAGGGCTACCAGCCTGTCGAAATTGAGCTCAAGGAGCTCACTTCCGGTAGTGCGAGCGGGAAGCAGAAGCCATCATTTAAAGGCAGCATTTTCAGAATGCAAGCAAACAACAAGAGTTAACTTTGATCGTAGTGGCAGCAGTTCCACTTTGGATAGTGTTTAACTTTAAACAAGGAAGGCACAGCAGAAGCCAGCATCGGGAAAGCAGCTTTAGCAATGAAGGTAGTGAAGGGTACTTTTATTGACTTCTCATTTATCATTTTTTCATCAAGCTAAATCAACACTCTGATTATTTGAAGTAGGAGCAACCTATGGTTGCAAGCAAACCACTCAACAATTAATTGCTGGGTGTTCTGCTTGGTCTGAATGACAGAACCTTTGCTCTTTGATTTGTTGTCTATATCACATGGTAGGCTGTAGTAAATAGAAAGCCATGAAACTCTGACTGATGTTATTAGCTGTAGCCTGTAGCATCAGCATTGGGAGTTTGCAGACAGTGGTACTGTGAGGGCCTGGCCTGCTGAGACTAAAAGTGATGAGGGTGGGATGAATCAACACAAAATGATGTGGTTTGTTGCAGGAATGTTTACCTCAGTCATGCAGACAACCAGATATTCATATCTCTCAGCTCTTCCTGATTTGAAAGGACTTCCCTGATTTTGTGTTATATGTGAGGTAGTTTTTAGTAAGGCTTTTGGTTTCTGGTAAATCCTTCAAGCTTGCAGTCACTAAATGGTGACTGATGCTTGAGCTTTCTTCGTTGCAACCTACAGAAAATGTACACAGGAATATTTAAACTCCCTCACTAATTTTGTGCCTTTGAACCTGATTCTTGCATCTGGGGGTTCACAGTTATATGAATGCATTACTGTGCTGACCTTATTTTTAATAAGAGTTGGACAGCTATGATGGACCCAAAGAAGCAATATTGCTGGAAATGTCTGTAGTGAACAGTGACTAACTGTCGTCTGATGTTTGCTCATTATTCTGGCTTTGCATAACCAGTGCAATTTCTGTGAAGCAATTTGAAAATCTTTAATGTTTGGTTAGTGTTTCTGTGGAACTTAATTGAAATGAATTGAATGGCTATCTTTTTTAATCTCACAACCAAGCATCTGTAGTGTACACAGAACTTTCTGTAACTGCTGGGTTGGAGTGTGTGTGTGTGTGTGTGTGTGTGTGTGTGTGTGTGTGTGTGTGTGTGTGTGTGTGTGTGTGTGTGTGTGTGTGTGTGTGTGTGTGTGTGTCTTGCCACAGAGCTTATCCTTGTTTCTACTTTCACTATTGTTCAGTAAAAGTCTATCATTGTCACAGTTTAAGTGCTTGAAACTTTAGTAGGTAGATGGTCAGCTACAAGACTGCTGACCACGTTTATTTGGATGTACTGAGCAACCTACTAAAAATCGGTTCCTACATACATATGTTGCGCTTACTTAGTTTGTGACGAAAATCCTTCATTGTTCGTTCTTCTAAAATATTGGTATGAGCTTTGTGTACTTTGTACACTCCCCTTTTTTCTGTGATTGATGGTTCAGTCCTGTAGCCGCATAGGCACACCAAGGCTTCACAAAAAGCATATGCGAGTTAAGGTAAGACTCAGTGGTATTTCAAAGGAGAGCAATGGGGACTGTAATAATATAACAGAGATGACTTCTAGTTGTTGTCGCCTATGATAGGGAGGGTAATGCCCAGAAGTTGCTCAATTCAAGTTTTTGCTTCATTGGAATGATGGTGTGTATGCAGAAAGTTTGGGAGTGTTCCAGGAAGTTGTTACCTTCCCTTGTTCCTATTGAGTATTGTGGCTAAGGTTATCGTTCCTGTGTGGCTAATTTATATAATTGTATATACTTTGGGATTGGCAAAAAGTAAACATCTGGGATTTGGTTCATTTCTTAAGTGTGTGTGTGTGACAGGAATGGTGTCTGTTTTAGAGTAAGCAATCCAAAGCGACACTAATAAAAAAAAACATAGAATGGCAATGAATCAGTGTCACACACACTTCCCATTAAAAATGAAGCACAAAACATGTCAGAATTTGATTCATAATGGTACAAATGATAAATACTGCTGAAAGATGTTCGAAGAATGGGTGAGGTAAAATTCAATATACAATATTACACTTCATTTTTCAAAAGCTGCAAGACCAATTGTGTCATTATGTATTGTTTTATACTAAACATGTATTTTCAGACCATGCTATACGTTTTCAGGTCTGTTATTGATGTGAGGTATGATTGTTGTTAATACTGTCATTTTTTAGAACATTTTAAAATGTTATCATCCCAAACTTGGGAAAACAATGTGCAATGCTGTTTAGATGAATGGGAGATTTAAAGGCAGAGTGGTTTTAATGCTAAGTCTGTTTTTATTGTGAGGCTGTATTGCTTTGTTTGGCATATGTGTATCAGTAGTTTGTGCTATAAAATTTGAAATAAATGTTTTAAATTAAATCCAAATATCTGTAATAACTGTAGAATAAAGCACAAGACAGTATGCAGAGTGAGAGTTTCTAACTGTGTTTATGGCAACTGGGGAGAAATCGGCTGAAAGCAGGCATCCAGAACAGAAAAAGAGGGCGTTCCCATCAACTGGTGCCATGATGAGGTCACAAAGTGGGTGGGGCATGGGTGGGAGAGGGGTGGGGATGGGCGGAGTTATGGTGATGCAAGGGGCGTGACCTTAGTCCGGTTTTAGCCACAAAGAAAGCTGGCAACCCTAATATATATATATATATATATATATATATATATATATATATATATATATATATATATATACACACACACACACACACACACACACACACACACACACACACACACACACACACACACACAACTTGAAGCAGAGGTGAATATGGCAACTTTCTGTGTTGGTTGCATTTGTTGGGAATATGGCATAGATAGGTCTTTTACAAGTTCAAGTTAGGTTGCTTTGGAGAAGCCCCAAAATATGGTTTAATTTTCTGTTGGTTGTTACCATCAAGCCTGATGGAGAAAGTAACTAATTTGTGGTTAGATTTAACCAGAGATTGAGGAGATGCGTGATGGGGTTGTGTGTGACAGCTAGCTTGGTAAGGACTAAGTCAAGGATATTAGAACCTCTAGTAAGTAGTTTTACAATTTGCTCCCTCTCTTTTTTGGCAGGAAATCTCTGAAGGGCTTTGTGCTCAGACTTTTTTTTTTTCAGCTCATCTTGAGCTGCCTGACAGTTTAGGCTTGTGGAAAGTGCCCTAATGCTTTGGAAGCTGTCTGGCTGTTGTATCCTTTCTAGGATATAACCCCTATAGATACAGTTACTGTAGCAGTGATCATTCGAACATATACTGTTGTGGTATGTTTACTTACACAGCTGTACTTTCTGTGATATTTCCAACCACACATGTAGCTGAGAATTGTACGTTGATTGATTCTGAATAGTGATATTGCATGTGTTGCATTTAGTACAGCTATCACTTTTATAGACATGGCCAGCAGTAGGTAAAATGGTGCCTTAGTCTAACGGCTTCATGGAGGCATGCCCCACTGTCCACTGATCTCTCCCTGAACTTCCTTCTTTGCCCTCCTCATTTCTTCCCCATTCTGGTATTTTCACACCATCCAGATTACTTTCTTCCTTCTTTTGCATTTTGTCTTACTGTTCAGGTTTTTTATTCATCCTATCAAAGCACCCTAGCTTCCAAGACTGCACTGTAATAAGTGTGTAGGAAATTAATTGAATTAAGATGGCAGTGTGGGGGCTTAGGGGGATCTAGATACTCTGAGGTACATTTTAGAAATTTTTTCCAACCTTTTGATACAGGGATGACCTGAAAGATTATCATAAGCAAGGAAACAAATTCACTATTTTTTCTTTCAAGGAAGAAAAAGTGGTGTCCAAAGCTTAATGTTGAAAGTTGACAAAATTGCAGCCCACAGTAACATTAGATGACAAATGCTTGCAAGAATACATAAATTGAATCATACCTAGGAAAAGTATTTATCCCACCATTGCCACCACCAAAAAAGCAATGGCTTATGCATCTCTTTATTTTTAGATTGGGATGAAAGCAAAGGCACAAATGGCAACAGTTCTATATTTCAAGTGACTGCTTGCAGCATATTTCTTCACCTTCTACCCCAGGTACCTTTTGTGTATTCCTCTTATGTCAGACTGGACAGAGAGTGAAAGAACAAGTAGAATGCAATAACTTATTTCAACTTGTTGCCTCCAGACGTTCATACACAGTATGCTTCCTTGCTCGTAACCCCAAAAGATATGTATATATGTCTGATGACAAGACTATAAGGAAAGGTGTATAATAATAAAAAAAAGTGATTGCACTATTGTATTTTATTTCTGCTTGTTGCTTCTAGACAGTTTACCCTAGGTAAGCTATGGTCAACTTGTCTACACCTCTGAGGTTTACTTGGGAGGAAAAGTAAATAAATAACTGTGCTGTACCCCCATAAGCTTTAGCAGCCTTTTTTGAACACATCTGAGCAAGGTTGGTGTTAGATGAGGCAGGATCCACTGCAGTGACTTCTACTAAGTCTGTGTCAGAATCCACTTATACATGCAGCAGTGTGAGATCCACCTGGTCCCAGAATCTATGAAGATCAAGATGTTCTGTGATGTGTTTTATCCTTTTTTTTTTTTGAAAGTTGATGATTTTTTAGCTAATGTCCAGAAGATTTACATATGTGCACTCAACAGTGTCACAGATATAAAATGTATTGATATTTTTACACAGCTCTTGCACGCACATCTGCTGATACAGCTCCTGACAAAGCAGATTTATCACAAGGTACACACATTGTGTAAAATTACCTACAGGTAAATTGGAGGAATGTCATTTCACCTATGGCATATCTTTAGTGTGTTGGAGGAAACATGAACATCTGGATAAAACCCACACTCAGACTACACAAAAGGATTCACAGTCAGGAAGTCAACCAGAAAACCAAGCACTGTGCCACTGTATTAGTATCAACTGCTTTCAGACTCCTCCTGCCATGGCCACCAAACAGACTTGTGTACAGCACTGATCTTTGATTCTGATAGAAAGTAAAATAAATTATGGCCAACATGTTAATCTTAAAAGTACCCTACAATTCCTCTCCACACATACTCATGCAGGCATAAACTATAGTAATGATCAGTGTTCATCATTAGGATCACTACTGCAGTTGCCTTAGCTATATATTATTTTCTCTTAAGGATATAACAACTGTCCACCTTCCAAAGCTTCAGGATACCTTCTGCATGCCCAAACCATTCACTCCAGCAAAGCTAACTACAAAGTCAGATTTGGGCACCAATCCTTTCAGAGCTTTCTTGCAGCGAAAGAGCAGTCCCTTGGCAGGCTGTTGAAGATCGGTCAGCTAACAGTTTCCATTGTTGGGCAGTATAGGGTCTCTTCTGTGGAAAAACCTTCCACTACTACTTTTTATGACTGAATCCAAACTTTTCTGAGAAAATATTTATTTTAAGCTAGGAAAAATTATTTTTGACTGTCACGTGACTTTTAGTAACATTTAAATTGAGGTCATTACTGTTTACTTTTGTGTAGAAAAGGTGTTTAATTTAAACAAATTTTTATCTTGTAAAATTTGTAGTGTTCTCCTTTGGATGTTTAAGGTTAAGTGTTCAGAGTGCTTGAACTGTGTTTTGATTTTTTTTTTTTTTTTTTTCCCTATGAGAAATATATAGTTATCCCCTTTGGGGAAAAAACATGTACCTGTGAATTACCACATAGGTGGCAGTACACTGAACACCAAAAGTGTGATAAGAAACTTAGGGACACAGGTGGACAGTGGTCTCACCTTCGAATACCACATCGCCACAACAGTCAGGAAATCCTTCTATGTGGCACACCTCATCACTAAGGGCTTTTCATCCAGAAAAAAGGAGGTCATTGTCCCACTGTACTCATCCCTCATTAGACCCATTATAGAATACAACGCCCTGTTTCGTATGTACCTCTCAAGACATCTGCAACAACTGGAAAGGCCACAGAAATACCTTACTAAAAGAATCACAGGCCTAAAGCAGATGCCCTATGCTGACCGTCTAAAAAAAACTCCAGTTATACTCTGTCGCATATTGTCTACTCAGAAGGGGATCTCTGCTTAACATACAAGGTCATGTCAAACCCAGAGCTGTTGGACATGCCACACTTAAAGAAATCCCAATCCGTCAGAGCCACTCACTCCAGGGATCTAAACCTTGTCATCACAATGAACAAAACATGCTGGAAGGATAGGTTCCTGACCCAGAGACTCCCAGACTGTGGAATAGACTGCCCATACATGTCAAGCAGAGCGTCTCTTTGGCCCTCTTCAAAAGGAACCTTGACGATTGGATGGGAGATAGGAAATTCAGCCTGGGGATCACGTCAGTCGCCCTGCTAGACAGGGGTCCAGGGAAGTAAATATTTTGGGAGGAAATAGCCAGGAAATTGTTATGGCTAGACTTGTATAGGCCCTAAGGCCGATAGCTTAGTACCAACTTATGAGCCTATACTTTTTTACTGCTTAACTGTTTTACTGACTTGCTACCTGGCTTTCCCAGGAATTGGGCATCTTTTTCAACTTAACCATGATGCACTGTACCAGATTCTTGGCTATTTCTTCTTCCCTCCACAAAAAGACCATTAATACACAGCCTTTGCCACCACAGCTGGCTACTAAAGTGTCTAAGCCATAGATGGTTGACCCTGCTGTGGTAATTTCTGGTTCCTCGGACCATTCATCCCTTTCCTTTGCTATGTAGTGTAGGTGACACAGCCACCTGGGGCAAGGGGGGGTCTGCATCTCCTCTGTGTCTGTTGGAGTTCTTTTGGTGGGCAAGGGAAAGCTACTCTTGTCCATCCTGTGAGTAGGTGAAGTAGCAGGCCCTTCTGTCTAGCCAGATCACCATGCCTATCCCTAGGGAGGTTTTTCCTGGTGAAAGTGGGTCTGCTTCTTCAGAAAGATGTAGACATATTTCGTATTGTTTCTGTCACTTTAGATGATAATTATTTATTAGGTTTCACTCGGGGTTTAGTTCAAGCTCTTGACTCTTCCAGCTTAGCTGTTTCTGGTAAAAGAAAAATAAATTCTTTTTCTGAAAAGGTTCAAGTTTTTGAACCACAAAATGAGCTTGGGCTTCAGGCCAGTTATTTTACATTAAGAAGGTTTGTGGTCTGCACTCTTGTGGGAGAAGAGGCTGGACTCTGCCCTTCTGAGCTGGGAATTTCTGGTTAAAAGTTTATAGTGCCTGAATATTTGAACTGTATCTTACTGAAATTGGTACACCTTGTTTGCTGTAGCATAGACTAGATCCAAGCCTGCTGAATCTAGCTTTGTTTATATGCTGCTTGTTATTTCCCTGGAATGCTAATTCCACCTAATACGCGGCTTCTCAGCGCTTCTGTGGATCACTAGTGATATCTGCATTGCTTACTGTACTTATTTCCTTGTTTCACTTGAAAGAAAGTTACTGTTTGTCGTTTTTGCATTTAAGTTACCTGTAACACATTGCACTTAAGTTACCTGGCACTTGCTCACTAAAGCAATTATATAAGTCAGCACTAAAAATTAAAAGCACTACACCCTCACTCCCCACTGGCCCTGGTTTTCAATTATTAAGGAATTCCCAATATTATTCTAGCATGTCCAAAGGTCAGTTGTCAATCTCCTCTCCGGTCCAGCTGGTGAATCTGGGAATCTTGAGGCAATGTTACAACTGCCTCATGTACACAGACAACCCTCTCCTCCTCCCAACAAATTCCAACACATGTGAGAGATGCAACCATATAGCCAAACTGGAGGCTAAGCTCTCTCAACTCAGTACTGGCATAACCAGTCAGGAGGAGAAGGAAACCACACTCACTACAATTCCAGTCTCACATAGACCTACCACGACAGCAAACCAAACACATAATCACACAAAAACATACTCGGAGGCTCTAAATAAAGATCTGCCGAAGCAGCAGAGACCTCCAAAGCAGACACCCAAGCAGCTGCTACCCCAAAACAAAACACGTGCAACACATATCTCACAAAGCCAGTGTGCCAAACAGTCACAGCCCTTAAGACTAAACAACACACCTGATACACTTGTAATAGGTGACTCTATCGTCAGGCACACTGACGTCCCGCTCACCAGGCTGAACAAGGAGAGGGTCATGGTGAGCAGCCTGTTGGGTGCTAGGATCCGCCACATAACACAAGCACTCAGGTCATTCCAAGGCAAGTACAAATATAACTCAGTCATTGTCCATGCTGGTGTGAATGACCTGAGATGTACCTCCCTGGACTACATGAAAAGAGACGTAAAGGAGCTCTCTGAGCATGTAACCCAGGCCGGTATGACCCTGACCTTGAGTAGCATCTTACCCTCACCAAGAATGATGCCACAGTATGAAGACAAGATGATCAATTTCAACAATTGGCTTAAGTACTGGTGTCATTCAAAGGGGATCCAATGCCTGTCAGCTTGAGATGATATGCTCGACAAGCCACGATGCTTCGCTAGGGGCGGCTTGCACCTGTCACCCCTGGGCTTTCGGATATTGGCAAAGGCTCTTGCTACCCCCATAGTGCCTTTTTTAGGCAAGGCTCAAAAGACAAACCCACCTCCATAGGTATCACAAGGGATAAGAAACTAAGAGTAATGCTACTCAATGCCAGAAGTCTAAACCTCAAGATGCACGCACTCGAAACTCTCCTTAGCATGGAGAACATCGATATCTGTGCAGTAACAGAAACCTGGTTCAGGGCTCCCGAGAGCACCCCAGCACTACCAGGTTATACCTCATACCATGCTTTTCGGCCCCAAAACTTGGACCGAACCACAAAAGGAGGAGGAGTATCGATATTCATCAAAGATACTCACACCTCCAGGTTGGTGGCAAAGCACGAAGCATCAGAGACTATCCATGTGCAACTAACAGTGGGTAAAACTGCCTTCCAGTTTATAGCCTGCTACAGACTACCCTCCCAAACCCAGGAACCCCACTCGGCCTTCCTGAGAACACTGGAAAATATGAAGGTCTCTCCAAACACCATTATATTGGGCGACTTCAACTACCCAAACATAGACTGGGAGCATTACTCTAGCTCCAACACCCTAGCCCAAAGGTTCCTAGAATTTATAAACTCAAATGCTATGGAACAACTTGTTACCACTCCCACAAGAGGGGAAAATGTACTGGACCTGATCATCACCAACATGGGGACTCTATGCTCCAGACCAGAAGTGTATCCCTCACTGGTAAGATCAGACCATAAACTAATCTCACTGGATATTCACATCCCGACCCCACCCCCTGCCCAGAAAACCACAGTGAAAAACTTCTCTAAAGCAAATTTCACACTCCTCAAAACTGAGGTGGAATCCTTCAAAGCCCCCGGGCCTGTGGAAAATACGGCCCAGACCGCAGAATCCTTTATAAACGCATTCTATAAACACCTTCAGGAATGCATGGATCATGCGATTCCAGATAAAACCAAGACCCAATCCTCCAAAGGCAGACGTCCTGTCTGGTGGACCCCAGCTATAAACAAACTATACAATAGAAGGAGGAAGCTACTAAATGATAGAGCAAAATCCCAAAAAGGGAAGGCATCGCTGATCAGTATTAGCAAAAAACTACAGGCACACATAAAATTGTCTAAGGCCAGCTTCGAGAAAAAAATTGCACAAGACACTAAGGATAATCACAAGGCTTTCTTTAGTTATGTTAGGAACCTGGGTGGTAATTCCAAGATATGCTCAGAATTAGTCCAAAATGACAAAAAATACACCGAACCCAAAGACATTGCCAACATCCTAGCTGACAGGTTCAGCGCAAACTTCTCCCCCCCACCAAAAGGACAAATATCTATCCCAGCAGAGTGCTGCCCCCCTGACATCTCAGATGCTCAGGTAAGAGCCGCCCTCTCCAAAGCAAAAAACACAGCATCAATGGGACCAGATGGTATCCCGGGCTGCGTCCTACATGAACTCTAAGAAGAGCTAAACCCAAACATAAAACTACTGTTCAATCTCAGCCTTACTACAGGATATGTGCCCAAAGAGTGGCGTACAGCAACAGTGGTCCCTCTCCATAAAGGTGGTGCCTCAACGGATCCTGGAAACTGTCGCCCCATAAGCCTGACTAGCTTGGTCTGCAAAGCTATGGAAAGGATCATCATGGACCTCATAAATAAAGATACTTGGGACCTACAAACACTGGATCCTACCCAGTTCGGCTTTGTTAAGGGCAGATCCTGCCTCTTAAACCTGGTTGATTTCTTTGAAACAGTCACCAAGGCCATTGACGAGGGGAGGGTGGTCCACACAGCCTACCTGGACCTTGCAAAAGCCTTCGATACAATACCCCACTCAGGCATTATAGATAAGCTCACCAGCTTAAATATAAACCCCTATGTCACTAGATGGATTGCAAACTGGCTCAAGGACGGAACCCACATGATTAGAATTGCTGGAGCCATGTCAGACTCCAAACCAGTTACAAGTGGTGTCCCACAAGGCTCAGTTCTGGGACCTGTCTTGTTCGGTATATATTTCTCGGAGGTACAGGCCAACACGGAAGGACTGTGGCTGACCCAAGTTCGCAGATGACTGCAAACTGGGCGTCATAATCGACTCTCCAGCCGACACAAGCATCCTCCAAAAGGGCCTCATAGAAACAGACAACTGGTGCCAGAGCCATGGCCTCAAGCTAAATGCCAAAAAGTGTATAGTCATCCCCTTTGGCAAAAACAAAGTGCCCACAAATTACCACATAGGTTGGTAATCCATTAAGTACAGAAGAAGTAATTAGGGACCTGGGGACCCAAGTTGATAGCAATCTCTCATTTGACCACCACGTGGCCAAAGTGGTTAGAAAAACATTTTATATAGCCCACCTAATCATGAAGGGATTCACATCTAGATCAGGGGAGGTCATCGTGCCTCTTTACTCATCCCTCATCAGGCCCATAATTGAGTACAATGCCCTTTTGGGATGTACCTTACCAGACACCTGCAGCAACTGGAAAGACCCCAAAAGTACCTCACCAAGAGGATCAAAGGGCTCAAACAGATGCCATATGCTGCCCGGTTAAAGAAACTCCAGCTCTACTCTGTGGCATACCGCCTGTTCAGAGGCGATCTGTGCCTGACATATAAAGCCATGTCCAACCCGGAATTAATGGACATGCTGCACCTCAGAAAATCCAAATCCCATCGAGCTACGTGCTCGAGAGACTTGAACCTCAGCACTGAAAGAAATAGGACATGCTGGAGGGACAGATTCATAACCCAGAGGCTCCCTTCACTCTGGAATAAAATCCCAGTCCAGGTTCGGCAGAGTCCCTCATTGACTCTCTTCAAGAGGAATCTTGATGAGTGGATGGGAGATCGTAGGTTTACCCCGGGTATCACTTCTGTGTCACTGTTAGACAGAGGCACAGTATACTAACCTCGAAAAAGGGCATAGCAAAATAAATTTAAAATGGGTGGCGAACGCCAAACACATTCTGGCTAGGCTTATAAATGCCCTAGGGCAGATAGCCTAGTATGAACCTATGATTGTAAAGGGACAGATCCTTTTTTGTCTCCTCAGACTTATTCAGATTCTGAGAAGAGTGTAGCTTTGGCCAGACCCTTTGAAGGTTTCTCTATATCTGAAACGATTTCCAGAGTGAATCAGTTGTCTCAGTAGGAACACAATGACATTCCGCTGTCCCTAAAGAAATGTTATGATTTATTGCAACTGATATTCCAGAACCTGC
Source organism: Protopterus annectens (assembly GCF_019279795.1). Lineage (NCBI taxonomy): Eukaryota > Metazoa > Chordata > Ceratodontiformes > Protopteridae > Protopterus > Protopterus annectens. The sequence goes on along the minus strand of NC_056745.1, from coordinate 423,413,648 downwards.
TCTAATTCTTCCTGTTCTTTCAACATTTGAGGATGTTTTTGTCAAAGCCTGCAGCTTGCCAAATAGCCAGCCTGCTGCACCCAAGAAAGCATATAGATTGTGTAAGTTCCTCATCCTTATATACTCTTCCCAGATCAGATTAAATAGCTATTGATCTAGTGAATCCAGCTGCTGCTAAATATCTGGTTAATATCAATCGCTATCCTCCTGACAAGGAACGGAAAGCTTTTTATAGTTTGCAACACTTGTTAGTAGGATTCTCAGCTGTTAAGCTCATATGTTAAAGTTTGTGCTTGCCTCTTTCGAGAACATTTGGAATATTATGCCAAGTTTCCTCTTCTGAGGAAAAAAATTTCTTTGTGTAACTTTATTGCTTGTGTGTCTCAAGTAGCTCCCAGATGTTTAAAATGTGCTTATGATTTTGCTGATACCTCTTGTAGGGCTGCTGCTGCTGAAACTGTTATCAGGTTTGCTTGATTGTGTTCTCAAAACCTTCCAGAAGATGTTAAAACTGCAATTTTGAAGTATCCCTGAGAGTGTTTTATTTTTGGACCATCTGCTGCAGAGGGCCTTAAAAAAGCATGATGACAGAGGTAAGCTGAGTTAAGAAAAAAATATCAGATTTTTTCATCCTTCTTTCTCCAAGTTTGCCAAGGGATTTAATGTTACCTCTGCAATCTTCTTTAAAAAGCAAAATAATCACAGCAAGCTGCTGGTAAGCCATGGCTGGGAGTTTTTGAAAAGAAAAGAGAAACCCTGCCAGTGCAACGGACAGCCATGCAAGTATGACTATTTACAGCCCCCCCCCCCCCCCCGGGGCAAACCATTCTTCCTTCAAGAAAGTCTGAACCTCCATTTCTCTCTTTGGCAGTAGATAGTTTCTGAAAAATGGGTTCTGAGAGTAATATATGAAGGTTACAGGGGGCAGTGGGGAGTCTGTTCCCTCCTTTTCAAGGCATTCTCCCTTATTACTCAGACATATTTTCCGTCCTGTAATTCGGCATTTGGTGTCTCAGTAGGTCATATAAAGTAGTCCCTTCTCTTCTGCTAGAAGTTTATTCAAGAATGTGTCTGGTGGCAAAGAAAGAAGATTCTTTTAGATCGGTTCTGGATCTTTCCTTTCTGAACATGTTTGTGATAGTGGCCAAGTTCAAAATGTTTTCCCTTCACAGCCTATTACCTCTTATTTGCCATTTGAATTTTCTGAGGGCGCTTGGATTTAAAATGATACATGCCGCCGCATTCTCATGATCCAAATTTAAGACTTTTCTTAAGGTTTTCAGTGTCTGGATCTTATTTGGTCTCTGCATTACCCTTTGTAAATACCTTTGGAGCAGTGGATAAACCAAAGTGCCTGGCTCTTGTAATATCCTACTGCAAACTTTAAGGTGTTCACATTTTCCTTATTTAGACGGCATGTTTATCTTTGTAGAGTTGTGAAAAGAATCTCACCTAAGTAAGGGATCTCCTCAGACTAGATTTCCAGGAGCACTTAAGTCTTATTTAACTCCTTTGGATTGGTTTTCTGGTGTATCTGCTAGGTACCTCAACTGAGTTTTTCTTGGACAGGCAAAACTATATCTGTATCTGTATCCCAATTTATTCCCAAGTTTTTCCACTCTGATTGCTGCTTCAGTTGGGAATTTCTCAAGATTTTGGGTTACATGGCTTCTAGAATTCTCATGATCTTTCTTGCAAGACTTCACATGAGAAAAATCCAATGATACCAGAAGTCTGTATGTCTTAATATCAGTATCGATAACCTCTGTAAAAAAAACACTACAGTTATGTTGTACATAAACAAACCTGGGGGAACCAGATCATACCCATTTTGCGGACTAACCACTGTAGCCTGGGTTGTTATGTTTCAGTCTAGTCCCACTCTGCAGACATCTTGCATACTGTCTGAACAAAACTGTGTGGCAGACAAGCTGAGCAGGACAGGACAGATCCTCAAGAGTGGAAACTGAATCACGTGGTATTCCAGAAATTGATCCAGCTGTGAAGAACACCTCAGAGATCATTTAGTCTCTACTCACAGCAATCATTTGCTCCATGACTCCATGCATGAAAGCCGATAAATCAGACACTTGGACAAGAATGGTTTTGTTTGCTTTTCCACCCTTTCCACTAATACCCAGAATAGTTCTGAAGATTCAGTAAGACTTTCCAGAAATAATTGAAGTGACCATGTAATATTGGTTCTCCCTTCTTATTGAACTGGCTGAGGGCAATTGCCACAAGCTTCCTCACAAACCTGACCTACTTTAAGACATGATACACCCCGATCTCAGGCATCTTCAACTAACTCCTGGATGATTCAATTCTAACCTTTTAGGCACCTATTTTCATAGGATATGCATCAGGTGCCAAAGAAGGCAAGAAACCTACTATTGGGAAATCTTACATTGCCAAGTGGAAGGGATTTTCTAGTTGGTGCCTAGTTGTTAACCAGGACTATGTATCACTGATGCTGAAATACTTGTGAGTTACTATCCTCTGGGATTTCGTACTCCTCTGTCAAGGGTACATCTTGGTGCCATTTCAACATGTCTGCCCATGGATCTCCCACTTTCTTTAATGTTTTTAATAAAACCATTTCTGAAAGGAGTGTTATATGTGAGACCACCACATAAATAGATTGCAGCTTCCTGGGATCATGACACTGAGCTGGAAAAGTTAACCACTTATCAATTTGAACTTGTTTATAAGGCAGTTTTGAGGTTCATTACATGGAAGGGGAGGGGTTGACCTAACAGATAAGGTCTTTACCTCACTGATGCAAGGTAAAGGGTTTGATTCTGACCTCTGGTTATTGGCTAGGATTGTAATAGTCTGCAGACTAATAGCTTAGTATTTACCTATGACTCGTATGGAAAATTGTTCTTCTCGTTACTCTGATCTTGCATGTGTCGTATGTCACACGTATGCTCCCTGTACAGGAAATGGGGCATAAAGGTGACATACAGATGAAATTACCCAGAGCTTCTTTGCTCTCATTCTGAATGCCATTATTGCTCACCGGTCTGAAAGCCTTTTTGCTGAGCTGAATAACTAGCAATCAGATAAGTGCCCCATTGGGATGCTTTTTTCTTTGGTCTTGTTCATTTTTGATTGTCTAATCATGTCTCCAAGAAGGGAAACTGAAAGTATGGGAGGCAGATTATCCATAAGGGTCCACACGAACAGTGTCTTTTTTTTTTTTTTTTTTGTTTGGGTGCTTCCCACAACCATATGCCCGGTAGCATTTGCAAATTGTTTGTGCCTATGACTCTTAGCCAGGGAGGATAACCGACTTCTATTTTTCTTGAGAACCAGAGGCTTAAACTATTAACCCAAGATAGCATGGTGAAATTGTAACCCTGAGGCCCCATTAAGCAGGAAAGAGGCCATGCAATCTTTTTCTGGTTTCTTTGGTTGTCCAGCCTCCACTGGATGTGTCTGCAGAAGCGGGTGAAAGCTCTGTAGGCAGTCTAGTATTGACATCTGATTCCTCTGCCCTGAGCCCATTGGAAGCTGGCATGGATCCTTGTTTTTGCACATCTTCTGAGGCTTTGCAGGTGTCTTCTCCAGATGTTGTGGAGGAAGCACAGTTGGTCATCTCTAAGGACCATAAAGGGATTCTTCAGATTCTAATCAGGGAAGGGGTTCCGGGAACTCCAATTGAATCTCATCGAGGGTTGGAAACTTCAATGTTTGTTAAAGCTGACATTCCTGCTAAGAAGAAGCAGAAGACTAAACATAGTTCTGTATGTCCTAACGATACTCAGGGAATGGCAATGATTTACTCGGTGACCATTTAATGGCCTTGAAGTCTCCCTAAAGGTTTTCTGTGCTTACTCTCCCTTGGACTTCTAATCCTTCCAAACATACTAGAGAACTTCATTCCTCAGATGAGGTTTATAGTCTGATGACAAATCCCTGTCCTCTTCCCACATGCCTTCACCTTTGGCTTATGGTTCTGATGAAGAAAAGTCTGAGAGTTCTGAGTCTCCTTTTGAGGAGTTGTTTTTTGAGACACTATAGCTAGAATGATGGAATACTCTAGTGGTATTCTTCTCAAGTGTTTGAACTTGTCAGAGATTTGGGCTGCATGGCTAGGCTTAAAAAGGCCCCTGTGGTCGTTAGCCTAGTAAATAACTATGAACCTATATCCAGAAAAGGTATTATGAGCTGCTTCAGGTGGACACTCCTGAAACATTCTGCAGTACCTGTGGTAGCTGCTTTGTTAGATACCTTTTATATAGCTGCCTGTAAGTCTCCTGATTCTCGGCCTCCTGCTTCAAAGCAACCTGACAGGTTTGATAATGTTAAGGAGGATAGTCTATTCTTATTTGTGTCCTCCCACTGTCCCTGCTGTGGTGTCAGGCTCCTTTTACAAGTCTTCTAAACTTTTGCCCCCTTCCAAGCTTCTGCCATCAGACGAAGATAGCAGGGGAAATGGAGAGAATTGGTAAGAAGGTTTATACTGCTTCTACTTTTGACTTTCAAGTCATCAATTATCAGGCCCACATGACCAGATATGCTCTGGCCTTGATTGCCCAGGCTTGTCAGGCTATTTCTGACCTCCATGATTCTGAAGCAAAATCTTCTGCTGTATCTATTTTAGGTTGTCTCTCTCAGGTGGTCTTCACTCTCAAGTGTAGCTGTGATGCTGCTGATGCATCTTCCCCCAACTGCTGCCTTTGAGTCTGTCTTGAGGCATTATTTTTTGCTTTGCCTTCAGTCTTTAACTGAAGACATGAAGGCCAAGTTAGTGGATGCTCCTTTAGATACTGGGGTTGGGAGGGTGGCCTAATGGTTAAGGTGTTTGCTTTGCAAACACAAGGTGCAGGGTTTGAGTCTCACAAGGGATAATTGGCTAGGCTTAAAATGGCTCGCAAGGGCAGTTAGCTTAGTATGAATCTATGAATCTCTATGAATAATCTCTTTGGGGCTGCTGCCACTGATTATTTTTAAGTGTCTTCAGGAAAAAGGTATAGCTTTGCAGGAGCTTAAACATAGTTTTGCATCCCCTATCCCTAAGTTCCAGAGGAACTATCTTACTAGCGCTGCTTTTGCTTGCAGGCAGGCTCATGAGGTCATCAAACTCAGGAATGGTGATAGGGGAGCTCCTCCTGCTAAGACTTCTCGGACTCCTTTGGCTCAGAAACTTCATTTAACTGACAAGCCTGTATCTCTTTGATTTCTTGTTCCCTTACCCCTTGGCCAGGTTCTCTTGTCCCTGTGGTTATCCCTTTGTCTTCCAAACTGGCATATCATCATCTTGGATTCTGTTATCCATCAGGGTTACTTCATGGTGTGAAAGTGCCTCCCTCCTTTTTCAGGGATTCCCCAACCTTCTGTGGAAGAACTTTATCATTTCTTGGACGTCCTTGGGTCCCTTTTGAATCGGTGAACTATTCAGCTTGTCCCTCCCATCACAATTAGGAAAAGGATTTTACTCCAGGATGTTCCCGGTCTTCTGCTCTCTCGAAAGGAGGGCACTTGGAGACCTATTATGGATCTGTCCTTGCTCAACACCTATTTCAAGGCATCCTTCTTTTTGGATGCTTACTCTTCGAATCCTGTTTCCTCTTGTTTTGCCTCAGGCTTTTCTGGTGTCCTTGGATCTGAAGGATGCGTAGCTTCATATTTTTATTCACCCTCTTTTCAGGAAGTTTTTAAGTTTTTGTCTTCCACTCATTTTCACTTCTGTGCTTTGCCTTTTGGCCTCTCTGCCCCAAGGGTATTCACAAAATGCCTATATCATGTGATCGCCTTTTGCAGGCTTCAAGGCATTCAGATTTTTTCTTATTTAGATGACCTGCTGCTTCAGGTACCTTTTTCCCAATCCCTTATTGTAGGATCTGTAGTTCACCATATCTTTCCTCCAAAGTGTGGGGTTCACTGTCAGTGTTCAAAAGTCTTTTCCTTATTTCCTGTTAGGACCATATGTATCTGAGTTGTGGAATTCATGGAGTGCCAGAGTTGGATTTTCTTACACCTATAAAAGATCCATCTTTCACAGCTTTTGGTCTCTTCTTCTGTTTGCTATTCCAGCCAGAGAGTTTCTTTGAGCCTTAGGATTTATGGCTTCTTCTATTCCAGTGCTCCCTGTGACGTCCGGTTAATATCCTACCAAACTGCCACCAATATGTGGTGTCCCCTACTATTCTGAGTTAGTAACTAGGGAACTTCAGTCCTCACTACTGACTCCAGTGTGAGACTGTCACTTAAATGAGAGTAATATTTCACAATTCCCCCTAAGAGCATAACAGAAGCACACTTTATAACCTGGGACTGGACTGTATACTACTTTCCACCCCTAATGTAATTCCTTATTCCACTCTCCAGAGCAATATGTCCCAGTTTAAGACCTCTGATACACTCGCGCTTAAATAAATTGAATCTCTCACATATCTAAACATATCTGGGAAAGCTTGACACAGATTTCCAGCTGTGTCACTTCCCCCAAATTGTATGGCAAAATGCTGCCATGAACCAGAGCATCTACATGCTCTTTGAAAGGGATATCCAATTATTATAATTGGGTATTAAAACAAATGGTAACAAATGACCTAAACAGCCAGGCTTTTGGAGTGGCCTGTGAATTATCAAAGCAGGTATTAGCACACTCAAATCACTAAAGAATACACAGATAAATCAGCCACAATGTAAGATAATAAAATTATTTAATAATGAGCAATATGATTAAAACTATAAAACAGAAATTTCAATAAACAAACATAATTTAATCACCAGGAAAATAAAATTAATGGTGAAGGATAGAAATCCAACATTTAGAAAAAAAAAACTGACTGACTAGCTATAATTTCCTGTCTGACTAAAGAACACTGTGCCTGATCTAAACTAAATAATACAACAGAGCAAAGGTAGGCTTACAGTTCTTGGTGAGTCCTTTTGGGTATCCACTGCTGAGTGCAACTGTAAACTAAACTGAACAACAACTGACTTCAGCTGTCTTCAGCAGGCTTATTTACAGAGTAGGTTAATTGTTTGAACTGTTTCAGTTCTTATTTTCATTTCACAAAATGAACAGACCGCTATTTACTAAAGTTTCCTCCTGTCTTTCAGTCTCTGAAAGTAAACACAGAGGAACCGGAAGCTTTCTGATGACATCATTTGTAGATCAGCTGACTCTGAAACAGTCTCCTGTTAGAATCACCTTCACAAACATGAAAAGTTAGAAGTAACAGAACTCTCTTCAACTCTTTAAAAAATCCTATACAAACAGAGCATTGATAAATATACAAGGACTTATTTACAGTATCATAGGTAGTCATGCTGGTATATAATACACAACTTGGTCTGAAATTATGTACAAAACGTCAGACAAATGCTCACCTCCTGATAGACTTGCTTGGCTACAAACATCTGCAATACAAGCTGAAGCTAAGTGAAACTTGCAGTAGTGAATTTTAGTCTTTTGTTAAGTACAAACTTGCATTTTTAAAAGTACTGTGTTTTCATTTTTTTTCTTTTTCCTAATTGTGTGTTTCTGAACAGTGTGCTGTGTCTCTCTCTCTCTCTGCAGTTAGTTCCCCACCCTCCCTGTTTCTGTGTTGGTGGCTCTGGAATTGCCCGCTCCTCCTATAAGTCTGTATTAGAACATTCCTCCTGGGTCCATCTCATTTTCTCACTTAACTGAGTACAGTTAGATCATATTCTGAGTCTAGTGTTCACTCTAAGTAATACAGAGAGAAGATTTGAGAAGGCCAGCCCACTTAGGTTCTTCCTTCCTCTCTTCTTGCACTTGCAAAAAATTTTTTTTTTTTTTACTTTATTCATTTGCTTTTACTGTATTTGTGTTTCCTCCTACTTTATTTTTCTTTGCTTAAAAACACTCAATTTTATTTATTCTGCTGCATTTATTACTGCTTGGTCATAGCCTGATTAAATTGTAACTGTTATTCTAAGTCTTTTGGTTTAAGCACTTGGACTTCTTACAGGCTGTTTTACATTAAGAAGGTTTGTGGTCTGCACTGTTGTGGCAGGACAGGTAGCTTACATCCTTCTAAGCTGGGAATTGCTGATTGAAGGCTCAGTGTCTGCTATTCTAAAAGTGTATTAGTTCTGGCTTAAGCATTTGGGCTTCAGGCCAGTTATTCTACATTAAGAAGGTTTGTGGTCTGCACTCTTGTGGGAGGAGAGGCTGGATTCTGCCCTTCTGAGCTGGGAATTTCTGGTCACAGGCTTATTGTGACTGCTTATTTGAACTGTGTCTTTCTGAAATTGGTGCGGCTTGTAGCATAGACCTGATTCAGGCCTGCTGAATCTAGCTTTGTTTGTATAACTTGACCACTGATCCAGGCCATCTTTTTTTTTTTTTTGGAGAAGGTTCCCCTGCACCCTAGTAAGCAGGGGTGTGTAGTTAGAACTTGTCTGAAGACTGCTGGAACAGGGCTCAGTTTTGAGCTTTTTTCTGGTTAATTGGGTAACTTGTTTAAATCAGTTTGTTCGTTTTCTATTGTTTTTTATATAGATATATATAAATATATATATATAGATATATGTGTATATATAACAACATTGGCACTTTATTCATCTGCTTTTACTGTATTTGTGTTTCTTCCTACTTTACTACTGGGGACATTGACTACAACTCTGATCTGCGTTATATAACTAAAAGCACACAAAAAGATACTTAAGTGTTTTTTTGAGTGTATCTGCTTTATTTTCTGAAAAAAATACTTGTTTCCCGCCTTTCTAAGATGGTATAGTCCATTTTTCAGGTTAGTGCTGAATTCAAGGCTGTGTTACATATATCTGTGTTTGCCCATATCTTACTTGGATAGGTGGAAGTTTCTCTGTTCACCTGTGAGTGAGGGGAGCTTTGAGCAGCCTATATGTCCCTGGAGGAGTAGTTTCAGCCCAGAAATTATTATTGGCCATTTTGGGCTAATTTCTATCTTTTTCATTTGCCTGCTATAAATACCATTTTTGCCTGGTTTTTGTGGGCCAGGCAGTGCCGGTTAGGTAGGGTAAAACTATTCCCAGCTCCACAAAGTCTCCTCTTCAATTTTTCCTTTGGAACTAGACAAACCTTCAACTTAAGCACTCAAGCCATTCATTTCTCAGCCCGGCACTTGCTCAAAACTTATATCAGGCACTTATAAACCTTAGCACTAGACCCTCCTGTACTGTACAGAAGGACAAGGCTCTCTATTTGACCTTACCAGCCATCCAGTAAAACAGTTCAGTGTACCTATCCAGGCATGTCCAAAAGACAGTTTCAGGTGTACTCTCTAGTCCAACTGGTGAATCTGGGCATTTTGAGGCAATGTTACAACTACCTCATGTACACAGACAACCCTCTCCTCCTACCACCAAACACTAATACATGCGAGAGATGCAGTTATACAGCCAAACTAGAGGCTAAGCTCTCTCAACCCAAGACTGGATCAGACAGTCAAGAGGAGAAGGGAAATACTTGCATCACACCACCAGTCTTACATAGACCCATTAAACCAGCACTGGCAAAAAACACACACATACATGGAAACATACTCGGAGGCTCTAAATAAAAATCTGCAAAACCAACAGAGACCTCCAAAGCAAACATCCAAGCAACCTCCACCCCCAACACAAACCATGAAACACATACTTCACAAAACCAGCGTACCATGCAATCACAGCCCTTAAGGCAAAATAACATACCCAACATACTAGTAATAGGTGACTCCATAGTCAGGCACACTGATGTCCCACTCACTAGGCTGCATAAGGAGAAGGTTACTGTTAGCTGCCTGTCAGGTGCCAGGATCCGTCACATAACACAAGCGCTCGGGTCACTCCAGAACAAGTACAAATATGACTCTGTCATTGTCCATGTTGGTGTGAATGACCTGAGCTGTACCTCTCTGGACAACATGAAAAGAGACATGGAAGAGCTGACCCTGAGTAGCATCCTGCCCTCACCAAGAATGATACCACGGTATAAAGAAAAGATTCTCAATTTCAACAATTGGCTAAGTTTCTAGTGTCATTCAAAGGGGATCCAGTGTCTGTCCGCCTGGGATGACATGCTCGAGAAGCCACGCTGCTTCGCTAGAGACTGCTTGCACCTGTCACCCTTAGGCTTTTGAATACTTGCCAAGGCTCTTGCCACCCCCATAATGCCTTTTTTAGGCAAGGCTCAAAAGACAAACCCACCGCTGTAAATAGCACAAGTAACAAAAAACTGAGGGTAATGCTACTCAATGCCAGAAGTCTAAACCTTAAAATGCACGCACTCGAGGCACTCCTCAGTATGGAGAAAATCAATATATGTGTAGTAACAGAAACCTGGTTTAAGGCTGCAGAGAGCACCCCAGCACTACCAGGTTACAACTCGTACCATACATTTCAGCCACAGAACCCAAACCGAAATACAAATGGCAGGGTCGTATCCATATTCATCAAGGATACCCACACCTCCAGGTTAGTGGCACAGCACGATGCTTCAGAGATCATCCACGTGCAACTAACAATGGGCAAAGCTGCAATTCAAATTGTAGCTTGCTACAGATACCCGCCATGTCCCAGGACCCCCACTCCGTGTTTCTGGAAACACTGGGAAACAAAAAGATCCTACCAAACACCCTAATATTGGGTGATTTCAATTACCCAAACATTAACTGGGAGAACTACTCAAGTACTAACTCCCTTGCCCAACTTTTCCTAGAATTTATAAACTCAAATGCCCTGGTTCAACTGGTCAACGCTCCCACCAGAGGTGACAACATATTGGACTTGGTCATCACCAACATGGGCAACTGGTGTTCCACACCAGAGGTCAACCCCTCGCTGGTTAGATCTGACCATAAACAAATCACTTTGGATATCCATATTCCACCCCCACCCCCGGACAAGAAAGCCACCATGAAAAACTTTTCAAAAGCAAACTTCACGTTACTTAAGACCAAGATGGAAAGTTTCAAAGCCCCCATGCTGAAGGATAACACTGTCCAAGCTGCAAAATCCTTTGCTAATGCATTCTACGGGCAGCTACAAGAATGCATGGATCGTGCCATCCCAAGCAAAACCAAGACTCACTCCTCCAAGAAAAGGAAACCAGTCTGGTGGACTCCTGCCATAAACGAGCTATACAATAGAAGGAGGGAACTAGTACAGAAAAGAGTAAAATCCCAAGAAGGGAAGACATCCCTGATCAGTATCAGCAAGAAACTACGATCCCTCATAAAATCTTCCAAGGCGAGCTTTGAAAGAAAAATTGCCAAAGACTCCAAAGATAACCACAAGGTATTCTTTAGCTATGTGAAGAATCTAAGTGGCAGTGCTCAGAGTTAATGCAGAATGGCGCAAAATACACTAAACAGACCGATATTGCCAGCATCCTGGCAGACAGGTTCAGAGCAAACTTCACCCCCCAAAAGGGCCCATTACCATACCAGAAGAATATAGAGTCCCTGAAATCACAGACACTCAGGTTACAACAGCCCTCTCCAAAGCCAAAAACACAGCATCAGTGGGACCAGATGGTGTCCCAGGCTGCGTCCTACACAAGCACAAAGACCAACTAACCTCTCACCTAAACACACTGTTCAAACACGGCCTCTCCACAGACTACATACCCATAGAGTGGCACACAGCAACGGTTATTCCACTGTACAAAGGTGGAGCCACAACAGACCCCAGGAACTATCGCCCTATAAGCCTGACTAGCTTGGTTTGTAAGGCTGTGGAGCGCATCATCGTGAAACTCATTAACCGAGACATTGGGAACTTCCAAACACTGGACCCTACCCAGTTTGGCTTTAAGGGCAGATCATGCCTCCTAAACCTGGTGTACTTCTTTTGAGACAGTTACCAAGGCTGTAGATGAGGGAAAGGTGGTACACACAGCCTGCCTAGACCTCGCTAAGGCCTTCAACACCATTCCCCATTCTGGTATTATAGACAAGCTCACCAGCCTGAACATAAACCCCTACATCACTAGATGGGTTGCCAACTGGCTCACGGACAGAACCCACATGATGAGAGTTGTGGGAGCTAGGTCTGTCTCTAAAGCAGTTATAAATGTTGTTCCCCAGGGCTCAGTCCTAGGACCCCTCTTGTTCGGCATATACTTCTCAGAGGTACAGGCAAGCACAGGAGGACTATGGCTGACCAAGTTCGCAGACGACTGCAAACTAGGGGCTATAATTGACTCTCCGGCTGATACAGACATCCTCCAAAAGGACCTCACTGAGACTGATATCTGATGTCAAAATCATGGCCTCAAGCTAAATGCCAAAAAGTGCATAGTCATCCCCTTTGGAAAAAACAAAGTACCCACAAACTACCACATAGGTGGTAGTCCCCTAAATACAGAAGATGTATTAAGGGATCTGGGGACCCAAGTAGATAGTAATCTCACCTTTGATGATCACATTGCCAAAGTGGTTAGAAAATCTTTCTATGTGGCCCACCTAATCACAAAAGGGTTTGCATCCAGATCAAAAGGGGTCATTGTGCCCCTCTACTCATCACTCAATCAGACCCATCTTGGAGTACAACGCCCCATTTGGGATGTACCTTACAAGACACCTGCAACAACTGGAAAGACCACAGAAGTACCTCACCAAGAGGATCAATGGCCTCAAACAGATGCCCTATGCAGCTCGACTGAAGAAACTCCAGTTGTACTCTGTTGCGTACCGCCTACTCAGAGGTGATGTCTGCCTGACATACAAGGCCATGTCCAACCCAGAACTGATGGACATGCTCCACCTAAAGAAAACCTTATCCCCTTGAGCCACATGCTCTAGGGATCTAAACCTCACCACAGCAATAAATAGGATGTGCTGGAGGGATAGATTCCTGTCCCAGAGACTTCCTATGCTTTGGAACAAGATCCCAATCTAGATTAGGCAGAGCTCCTCGCTAACGCTCTTCAAAAGAAACCTTGACGAGTGGATGGGAAACAGAAAGTTTACCTCTAGGATCACTTCAGTGGCTCTGCTGGACAGAGGCACAGGGAACTAATCCAAGGAGGCGGCGAAAGCCAACACATTCTGGCTAGGCTTATAAATGCCTTTGGACAGCCTAGTACCCACCTATGAACCAAACATGCCAGCACAGATGACTGCGACAATTTCTTTACATTTCTCCCTCTCATGACTCGAGCACAGTTTTCAAGTAACCCTTGAAAAATGGGTCTGTCTGGGAGTATATCAACCCACTCCTCTTCTTGACTGTCCATCTGCACTGGCATTATTAATCACATTGCGGTGTTGTATTGTCATGTCATACGCTTGCAACCCTAGACTCCACCTCAGTAACTTGGCATTTTGCTTGCTGATTCTATTTAACCATGTTAAAGGGTTATGATCAGTGAGTACAGTGAATTTTTTTGCCATATAGATATGGGCATCACAGAAGGTGCAGCCCTACTACTGTTTGACATTCTTTCTCCACAGCTGTATAACATTCTTCCCTAGGTTGAAGTCTATGGCTAAGATATACCACTGAGTTCTCTTCTCCTTCTGAGGAAACTTGGCTAAGTACAGTCTCCACCCCATAATTTAAAGCATCTACTTGCACTACAAATTCTGTGCTATACTCTTGGCTGGCTAACACGGGGGGGGGGGGGGAATCCTCCCAAAATCTCTCTAAATTTTTGGAATGTCTTCTTACACTCTGTGATCTACCCTACCTTATCCGGTTTATTTTTCCTGGTTAGTTCAGAATGAGTTGCAGCTATTGTACTGTAGCTAGGCACACATTTTCTGTAGTACCCTACTGTCTGTAGAAATGCTCTGTTGATTTTTAGTAGCAGGAACTGGCCATGTTTGAATAGCTTCCAATTTGACAGGTTTTGGCCTAATCTCATCACTTACTTAGAACACAGAGTGGGGAGTGGTAAGTGATCTCTGCTATACCCACCTGACACTTGCTGGGTTTAACGGTTAACCTTGCACTTTTAAACTGGTCTGCAAATTCCCGTAGCATAGTGTTTAGAGTTTACCCTCTCCACAAGACCATTAGTCTGGGGAGGATAGAGTGTGGTAGTTTGGCACCCCTGTTGTTTCCAAACAACTTACCACTGGCAGTTTGTCATCTCCACTTGCTGGCTCCCTCACCTTTTATTTCTCACGTATGTGGCATCAGAGAATAGCAAACTGTTATACTCAAAAGTAAAGGAGTGTGTTAGGTTTTTATTTGCTAAAGTATTGGGAGCATAGATGTAAGGTTGGTATGACGACAAATGGGAAGACCAAAGAAAACTAGTTCAACATGCGAAGCATAATTCAGTGATGTTGGCAGGGGGAGGAGGCAGGAGTAGGCAATGAGCAGAGGTAGATGAAACATTCATTTGGTATTGTAAGAGTAACAAAGGAAATTGAGGGTAGTTAGGCTGGATAGGTGGGATTAGGGTAATGGCTGAGGAGGGAATAGAGCAGTTGTAATTCCACATGGCTATGAAGTGGCTATGCAGTGCACTTTTGCAGTTGGATGGTGTTGGTAGAAGACATATAGATGTTAGAAGATAGTCCGTGAGTGTAAGAGTTGACCTGCAGGAAGTTTGGGTTTATGTACTTGGAGAAAGTATTGGTGTTCAGAATGCAGGGGACGACCTGCAGTGTACAGGGTAAAGATGGAGTTGAGTAGTGCTGGACAGTCCTGGGGTTTATATATAAGTTTATGGGAGAATGTAAGCTGGAGGAGAAGAAGGTGATGTGGCAGTTCAAGCCATTATAGCTGCCGAACGGCAATGCAATGATGAGTAGAGTGGCGACTGTTTGTAGCAAATTTGGCAGTCTTATAGCAAGTTTCTAGTTTTGTCATTAAGAAGGACTGCAGATTAGTTAATAAGGGAGCACCATAAGTTAAAGAAGGTACAAGGTATGATAGGGCTAATGCTTGCTTAGTAGGGAGGAGAGGAATTTGTAATGTCTATATAGTAATCCCAATTTTTTGTGTGTGTTTTATTTGTTATTTTGAATGTGATGGTCAAATCTGAGATTTTTGTCTAATTACCCCTAATAATTTGGTGTGGGTAACTAACTCAATTTTGGTAGAGTTAAGGGAAAGAATTTTGAAGTCAGACAATATTACAGGAATAGTTTTGCTTGGGAGTAAATGTACATTTTTTTTTTTTAAGGGTTCAGAGAGAGGGGATGATTGTGAAGCCAGGTTTCTACAGTGGTAAATGCAGATTAGATGATTTGCTTTAACCTGAATTGTGGGCCGAGCAAACTATTGTGGAGTCGTCTGCATACTGGACTAAGGAGGCCTGGTGAATAGCCTGGTGCAGATTATTGATAAAAATGTTAAACAGAAGAGGGCCTAAACTGAACCTTGGGGAATGTGGCATTCCCCAAGGTTCAGTTTAGGCCCTCTTCTGTTTAACATTTTTATCAATAATCTGCACCAGGCTATTCACCAGGCCTCCTTAGTCCAATATGCAGACGACTCCACAATAGTTTGCTCGGCCCACAATTTAGGAGATATTTATATATATATATATATATATATATATATATATATATATATATAAATAACAGGCCAATACTAGAGATTTGGGAGAAGATGATAGTGAGTTATGGTATTGAATGCTTTTGATAGGTCCATAAAGAGGGCTGATACAATGTTGCCAGAGTCTTGTGCTTTGTTCACATTGTCCAAGAGTGAGATTAATGCAGTGGTTGTGCTATGTCCAGGGCAGAAACTATGCTGAGTAGGGGAGAGTATATTTTAGAAGGTAGTCTAAAAGTTTTTTTTTAACACATTTTTCTAGAATTTTTGAAATAGGATAAAGTAAAGCTATAGGTTGGACGTTGGATATGTCAGCAGGACCACCTTTATGGAGTGCTAATATGATAGCTTTTTTGAGGCAAGGGGTATAAGATTATTGTATGGATATGTTAATCAGAATAGTAATGGGGTAAGCCACAGAGTCTGCTGCAAGTGTGAGGAATTTGGCAGAGAATTGTCAGCAGAGTTAGAACACGGCTTTAGTTTTAGAAGCAGCTTTTTGATTAGGAATGTAGAGATAGGAGAGAGTGTAAAAAGTGGTGGAGGAGTTGGAGAACTGGCATTTGGTGAATGAGTGTTAGTGGAAAGAGAGGGTGGTGTATTGAGGATAGTAAAGAAGTAGTGTTGGAGTTTGGTAGAGGTGGTGATGGTGATATTGTCAATAAAGTAATAATTAAAGATACTTGCAATTTGTTTGGGTGGTTTATCGGGGTGTGTACAGGGGTTGGGTTTAGTGCCAAGTTTAAGAAGATTGTTGGAGGACCAGAAAGGTTTAGGATTAGTTTTACTATTTTGCTGGTTTAGGATTAGTTTTACTATTTTGCTGGTTCCAGAAGTTGTGCTGCTTATCTTTTGACACATGTTCTTAGGTTGGTTACGGAGCTGCCTGTAAAGTATAATATTGGAAGTATTTTTAGATTTATGCCATACTTTCTATGCTTTGTCTCGGTCAGTCATAGTTTGTTTAGTAGCTTTAGGTAACCAGGGGACATTCCTGGTTTTGATTCTTTTCATTTTTGAGAGGGTTAAACTATCTAAAATATTTTGAAAAGTATCGTTAAAAATAGAGCGGGCGGCCACGGTGGTGCAGTGGTTAGCGTTGTTGCCTCGCAGCAAGAGGTTCTCCTTGGCTGGGGTGCATTCTGTGCGGAGTCTGCATGTCCTCCCTGTGGTCGCGTGGGTTTCCTCCGGGTGCTTCGTTTTCCTCCCACATCCCAAAGACATGCTGTAGCTGGATTGGACACTCTAAATTGGCCCTAGGTGAGTGTGTGCGTGTGCCTTCTGTGGAAGGTTGGGCGCCGGGCTGGCAACTCGACACCGTAGAACTCTATTGCCAATCATGAGCATTCAGGTGATCTGGTGTGGCGACCCCTAACCAGGAAAAGCCGAAAGAAGAAGAAAGATTGTTAAAATAGAGCAAAGCATCATCCAAGGGAAGGGTCTTAAGCATATTTCAGCTGATACTTTTCAGGATTCTGTTGAAGGTAATCGCATCAAATTTAGAAAGGTTTTGGACTAATTTGATATTGTGGTGTTTGGGGATGGTTGAGCATCCTTGGATAGCATAGACAGGGAGATGGTCACTGATAGAGTCGGACATTGTACTAGATGTAAGATATTTAGAAGGACCTGAGACTGGATTCTAGTCTATAGTGGATCCTACATTAGTTTTGTTGTTGTACGTAGTTGGAGTAGTAATAAGTTGGGTGAAGTGAAACAGGTTTATGCTAGCTGAAGATTGATTCGATGAGATGGAGAACCAATCAATATTCTTGTCCCCAAGGATAATTTTCATTTTTTTAGTGAAGGAAATGATTAAAAATATCAATAAACAACTGCCCTCATGGGTTCCCTTATGTCCACATGCAGCATTGGGTATCCCTTTCTTATGCATTTGTGCTCTGCTTGCTAAGTAAAGATCTGCTTTTCTCCCCATCTCCTCCGCAGAGTTGCTCTCTCTGTCTGCTAGCCAGATTCTCATGTCATCAGATGAAGTAATGGGGGCTTGTTCCCTCACCAAAAGGTCTGCCAGTCCCTGAAAAGTGGTGACCTGACACCCACTCGCCCATCTGTGAAAGTAAATACTTAAGTCAGCAATATAATCACTTACACTTCCATCTGCTTTGTGTCTGTGTTCACAAAACGTTTTTCTATACGTTTCAGGTATTAGTTTAAAGCAATCAAGGAGAGTTTTTTTACTTTATCATTATTCAAACAATCTACTTCAGACAGTTTCAACATGGCTTGAATAGCTTTGCCATGGAGTAAGGGAGTTGAGAGCTGACCCAGAGCTTGCAGTCAATATCATTACTGTCTACATACCCTCTCAAATATATGAATAAACCTGTCAAATTCATCCCTATCCTAGTATTGTGGGGAAAAGTTTACTGACATTTACAGCTTCTCGGGTCCAGTTATTCCCTTCCCCATTACCTCCATGACCCTCTCGAAGGGTAAGAAGCTCCACTTCATGCCAGCGCTGTGTTTCGTTTTCCTCTGCTTCTAAATATTTGACCTTCAGTTCATAATGATGCTGTTTCTCCTCAGCCTTCAGTCATGTGACCTCCAGGCGCAGTCTCTCTAACTCCAGATGGATTCTCAGGGCCTCCGAGGAGAAGTTGGACTGTCCTGTCTTGGCAGGCTGCACAGCCCCAATATCAAGCTGGATATTCTCCAAATGGCTGACCTGAGCTGAAACTGCAACTAATACTGAAATCATTGCTTCCTTAGTCAGGTTGGCATGTACCAGTCCTTTGGCTTCACACTCCTTGGCCAACTGGTTCTTTGTCAGCTTGCTATAGTCTTCTGCTGACATCTTTGCCTGCTGTCCCTGACTAACTAAAAATAAATAAAACTGTGGTGGACTGAGATTCTGTACGTTTACTTTGTGGTTATTGAGAGTGCTCAGTAGCCTGTGGGTAGTTGTCATTAAAGTGAAGTCCAATTACAAATCCCACACCCCTGCCACCAGTAATGTGATGTCTGGTTAATATCCTGCTAATCTGACACCAATATGTGACGTTCTGTACTATCTTGAGTCAGTAACTAAGGAACTTCAGTCCTCACTACCAACTCCAATGTGAGACCTCACTTTAAACAGGAGTAATGTTTCACAATTTTCCCTAAGAGCACAACATGAATATGCTCTTCACCCTGGGACTTGACTGTATACTTCTGTCCACCCTTAATGTAATTCCTTATTCCACACTCCGGAGCAATGTGCCACAGTTTAAGACCTCTGATACTCACACTTGAATAAATTGAATCTCATACATTCAAACAGATCATCTACATGCTCTTTCAAAGGGGTGTCCCATTTTTAAAATTAGGTATTACAATAAATGGTACAAATGATCTAAAGCAGCCAGGCTTTCAGAGATGCTGCTGTTGGTGGCAGCATTTTACCGTATCATTTGGGGGAAGTGACACTGCTGGAAATCTGTGTCAGGCTTTCCCAGAAGTGTTTGGATGTGTGAGATTCAGTTTATTTAAGGTGAATGTATCAGAGAACTTAAACTGGGACACATTGCTCTGGAGTATGTAATAAGGAATTGCGTTAGGGGTGGACAGAAATTTACAGCTCAGTCCCGGGGTATAGCGTGTGTTCCAAGCAGGTTTCAGCACACTCGAATCAATAAAGAACATGATGATTGATCAGCCACAATGTAAGATAATAAAAATATTTATCAATGAGCAAAATGATTAAAAATATAAAGCAGTAATTTCAATAAACAAACAGAATTCAGTAACCAGGAAAATGAAATTAATACTGAAAGACAGAAATCCAGCTTTTAGAAAAGCTCTAACTAATTATCTATAATTTCCTATGATGTGACTAAAGAACACTGTCCCTGATCTAAACTAAATAGTACAACAGAGCAAAGGCAGGCTTACAGTTCTTAATGATTCCTTTTGGGTATCCACTGCTCAGTACAACTTTGAACTGATCTGAAATGAACTGTGAATTCAAATGAACAACTACAAAAACAACTGACATCAATTGTCTTCAGCAGGTTGTTTGTAGACTAGGTTGTCTCAACTGTTCCGGTTCTTATTTTCATTTCACTATTTGAAAATCACCAGACAGCTGTTGAAGTTCCTTGCTGTCTTTCAGTCTCTGAAAATAAACACAGAGCAACTGGAAACATTCTGATGATCTCATCTGTAGATCCACCTTCCCAAACATGCACAGTTAAATATGTAACAGAACACTGTTCAACTCTTTAAAACATCCTGCACAAACAGAGCATTAATCAACATACAAGTATTTATTTACAATATCATAGCTAGTCATGTTGGCATATAATACACAGGTCAGTCTGAAATTATGTACAAAACTTCAGCCAGACATGCTAGCCTAGATAACCGTGTCTAATTTCTCCATGCTCCCTTTTATCAGACAGCACACGTGGAAGCTTTAATGGTACCTCAAGTCATTGTGGCTTCAGTATTGCCATCCTTTGGATTTCAGTGTGCCTCTCCTTCCTTGTTTAAAGTGGGAATTCAAGTGATTGATTCAGCAACTTTCTCTCAACCCAAGCTTGCCTTTTCATCATCCCGTTTCTTCTTTAGAACTATGCTTCAGAAAAAGGGCAGGAGGCTTCCTGTAGTCAAATTGAAAGTTCAGGGTCTTTGGCTTTCCCTTCAGCAGTCAGACCATATCAACATCAAAGAGATGAAAGCCCTGACTGTCTGGTCCTTTAGGCTTTTCACTCCATGGTCTCTTCAGGCCCTCTGAAGGTTTACATGGATAACACTGCAGTGATTTGGTATGTCAACAAATGGAGGGCACAAAGTCTTACTTTTTCTGCAGATTGGTTCTTCAGGCCTGGGATCTGTGTGAATCTGGTTCACAGTCATCAGTTAACTGTTCAGGCAGTGTATATTCCCTTAATGCATAATCTAGTGGTAGACATATTCCCTTAATGCATAATCTAGTGGTAGACACCTTGAGCAGATCCAAAACACAAGCTCATGAATGGATGCTTCACAAAGATATGTTTATGGACACAGTCTATCGTTGGGGTATTTCTCATGTAGAGCTTTTTGCCTTCCTTCTGAACAGGTATCTCTTTCTTTGCTGTTCAGAGTGCAAAGCCATCTGGCAAGGAAGATGTGCACCCTTTCATTTTCTTGCAAAGGGATGTTTCTCTACTTCCAAGAGTCCTGCAGAAGATTCAGCTGGATTCCCCAAAGGTCTTGTTATTGACTCCCTTTTGGTAAAGTCCGCACTGGTTACCCGTCTTACTGCATCTGGCCTGGGGCACTCATCACAAGTCACCTGTTCAGTTGGTTCTCCTCAGACAGGGCAAGGGGTCGCTCATCCATCCTCACTCGTCCACTGTCCAGCTGAAACTTTGGGTGATGGGACTTTTATCCCTTTTAGGCACCTCTTTTCTGAGGACTTGTTTAGGGTTTTACAGGAGGCAAGAAAACCTGCAACCAGAAAGTCTTATCTGTACAAATGGAATAAATTTTTCTGTCTGGTGCCACAATTGTAACCAGAATTCTTTTTCAGTTGGGGGGGGGGGGGTCTCACTGCTTCTCTCCTATTTGTGCGAGTTGCTCTAGCCTGGCTTGGCCTATTCTTCTGTTAAGGCCCATTTGTCAGCTATTTCTGCTTGTCTTGCCTTGAATCCTCCTTTGGCTTCCCACTTTGAGGTCATACAGTTTCTTAAAGGCATCTTGCATCTTTGGACCCCAAGGAAGCCTCTTCCTCCTCCTTGGGGCCTTTAATCAATTTTAGAAAAATTGACCCAGGATGCTTTTGAGCCTCTAGGTTCAACTTCTCTGCAACATTGTACCTGGAAGACTGTTGTTTCTGAGCTTCAGGCCCTTATGGCTATCCCTCTTTCCTAGTTTTTTTTTTTTTTTTTTTTTTTTTTTTTTTTTCACAGCCATCAGGTGACCCTTCATATTAATCCCTCTCTTATGCCTAAGGTGGTGTTGTCATTGAATCAGGCAGTTCATCTCCCTTCCTTTTTTCCCTTCTCCTCAGTCTTCTAGTGAGAGGGTCCTACATACCTTGGATTTGCACAGACAGCTCTGGTATTATTTGGATAAAACTAAGTCCATTCATTAATCTGACCAGCTTTTTGTTTCTTTTCATCCCAGGACATTGGGTGTGGCTGTTTTCTAAGCAAACATTTTCCTTCTGGATTTCTAAGGCCATTTCCTCTTGCTATTCTTTTTATGGCAAATGTTTGTCTACTTTCATTAGAGCTTACTCCATTAGGGCCATTGCCTCTTGTGGTGCTACTTGGTCTTCAGTGAATAGCTTTTTACTAAGCATTATAAACTGGATATGGATTCTAGGGCTAGAGCAGGTTTTGCTCGAGCCATTCTACATGGGTTTGTTGAAGGCACTTCCCAGCCTTCTCTCAATACTTTTCTTGAGCTTTTTTACTTTCCCTGCTATGAAAAAGACTGAAATAGTGATACAGAAGGACATACTGCAGTTGTGTAAAATCTTACCAAAACAGTAGATGGCCTTCTTTTCCCTGTTGCAGTATTCGTTCCCTCCCTCCAACCCCCTTTTTTCCTTTGGGTTTTAATTTTTGGTTCCCCTCCTTGCTGAGGGTCTCCCTTTTCCATCTGCATTTTCATCTTCTGGATGTGCATGGCCTTTTTTGCCCTATGGAGACTACTCTCTTCTAGGGAAGTTCTGGTCTGGGTAACTATTTGTATGTCATCCTTTTATGCCGTATGTCCTGTACAGGGAGCATATGTGTGATGCACAGCATGTGCAAGAAATAAAAGGGTCTGGTATATACTGGCTGGACTTTGGGCTATCCTTGGCAGGAGATCCCTACTGTGAAGCATACTGCAGTAGTTTTATAGTAAGATTTTACACAACTGAGCTATCTTTAACCATTTGTGCCTAAGGTAGTTTAAAAGTCATCAATCTCCCAGTGTTCTGTCCGAACCCCTCAGAACCAGGGAGAAAAGATTCTACATACCTTGTCTATAGGTAGCCCGTGTTCTTTAGAAAGTATGATGAACTATTTATTTCTTATGTTGGGACTAGGAAAGGACAACCTGTGTCAAAACAAGACTATTTCCATATGGTTGTCCTCTGCTGTTGCCTTCTGTTATACCCACCATGGTAAACCAGTTCCAGGCAGTATCAAGGCTCACTCTGTGAAGGCCCATGTCTTTGATGTTTTCTTTGAAAGGGTGGATTCTAGAAGCATTCTAGGGGCAGCTTCATGGTCCTCTCTACATACCTTTGCAGGGTATTACATACTTGATTCTTTTTCTAGATCCAGGACTGGCTTTGCTAGGACCATTCTCCAGAGGCTCCTGGATCCATGTCCTTCCTCCTCCCAGGTGAAATAAGATTTGGTAATCTACATACATAGCCTTTTAGGCTATTGCAGCAGTAGGAATGATGAACATGGTGCTTAACAGTAGCTGTTCAAATTCTTCACTGTTGCAGTAGCCTCATCCACCCTACATCCATGTACTGTTGTGTTCTGTTTGTTAGGAAATAGTTTGGTGTTATTGGTAGGTGCAACATACACAATTGTATTGCTTTGATCTCTGCAGGAAGAGTATATTGCAAGCTGTTATGGCTATTCAACCCCATCTTATTTTCCACAAAAATACAGTTTACTTAAGAAATAATCATTTTATCATATATGCCTACAATTGTATCTGAGTTTACTTTGAGCCAAGCTATCATCTCCCTATCTTCCTTCCAGAACCCAAAAATGAGTGAGAAAGGATAATCCGTACCTTGAATGTCAACTAACAACTCTGGTACTATCTTGACAGAACAAACTATTTCATGAACTCTAGACAGTTGTTTGTTTTTTTTTTGTGAAGATAAAAAGAATAATCTTTGTCAAACCAGACTATCTCCAAGTGGCTGTTTCAGGTTATTGCCTTTTGTTATAACAACACAACAGCATACTTTTAGGCAGGGCCCAGGTTCATTTAACCAGATCCTTGGATTCATCTGTGGCCTTTTGGAAAGGGTTGAATTCTAGAAGTTTTCTAGTAGCAGCAGCTTGGTTCTCTGTTTACTTTTACCAAGCACTGTAAACTAGATTCTCCATTCTTGGACAGACTTTGCTAGGGCCATTCTGCAAGGGTTCTTGGACCCTCATCCCTCCTCATCTGTCTAAGGTATGATGGTCTACCCATACAACAAATTATATCGCATCAGTGATCCTAACTATGAACAAAGTACAATTATGTAAGTAAACTTGCCATAACAGTAGTTATTTGAATTGTGTTGCAGTAGCTGCTCATTTTTTCCATCCCCTTTGTTTTTGTATGTTTTTTTTTTGCCAGGTTGAGGATTTTTCTTTTTCTTTTCCTATCATAGTCCTTGTCAGACCTTTAGCCTTCCTGTCTTGATATGAAAGCTCTGAAAGGCTTGGTGCCCAAACCTGTCCTTTGTTTCATCTTAAACTAACAGTTTGGGCATGTGGAAGGTGCACTAAAGCTTTGGAAGCTGGTGGACTATTATATCCTTAGCAGAATGTAACTACTGTGGTCAGAAATTCCTTCTATGTGGCACATCTCATTACTAAGGATTTTGCATCCAGGAAGAAAGATATTGTCTCCCTCTACTCTTCCCTCATTAGGCCAGTCATCGAGTACAATGCCCCATTTGGCATGTACCTCACTAGATACTTGCAACAACTGGAAAGGCCACAAAAGTACCTCACAAAGAGGATCCTAGGCCTTCACTTGTCCTATATGGACAGACTCAACTCCAACTATTCTCTGTCTCATATCGCCTACTTAGAGGCGATCTCTGCTTGACTTACAAAGCCATGTCTGACCCAGCTCTGTTAGAAATGCTACATCTAAATAAACCCCAATCCGTCTGCACCACATGCTCCAGAGACCTCTCAACCTCATTAGCACAATCAACAGAACATGCTGGAGGGACAGGTTCATAACCCAGAGACTTCCCATACATGTCAAACAGACCACCTCACTGGCCCTCTTCAAGAGAAGTCTTGACGAGTGAATGGAAAATAGAAAATTCACCCCAGGGATCACTCCAGTGGCTGTACTCGACAGAGGCACTGGGAACTAAGGTCAGGTGGCACAATACCAGGGTAATCCTATAGGCTAGGCTTGTAAAGGCTTCAGGACCATTAGCCTAGTACACACCTATGAATCTATAAGGCTACTGCAATAGTGATTTCAGCAAATGCATTGTGTCACTGATCCTGCCACAGTGACAGTTTAGTAGTCATCAAACAGGAGTATGTCACTTTTATGTACATACTGCCTCTGTACCAATCAGTTATAGCCATTGTACTATGTATTCCTCAGATGTTCATACCTGTCAAATGTCCCTGATTTTGGCTCAAAGGTTTGATCTGTCCCACCAAATTCCTCCTAAAACTTGCGATTTTAAGAGAAAAGGGGATGGATTACACTTAAGATATTTATTATAGAATGTTTTACTTCAGAAAATGCATGTTAATTTACCGTCTGTTGTTCAGTCATCCTCAAAAAATTAATAGTAGTAATATTTTAAAATGTGACCCTGATTATTTATGGATTTGACATTGACTCTTGAGAGAAGACTTTGAGAAATTTCAAGCTGACTGGTTTTGATTTAAAAATGGCCACAGTAAAATATTCAAACTTGCTTCATACAAGTATAGCATACTCTTATAAAACCAGTTTAGTGAGTGTTTAACATAATTGTGACAGCAAGGTCAGCCTTTTCATCCAAAGATTGCCCATGCACTTACCGATTCTAGTTGTTATATTAATATGATTCCTTATTTTCTACCATTGTTATATGAAAGACAGCATTGTAATATGACTGAGACGTAGGCTGCTGTACAAGATTTAAGCCATATGCCAATATATGGGATGTAGGTGATTCTTCATTTAATCAGGTCAGTGATATTTAACCGTGTGGGCAAAGCCCAAGGAGAATAAATGTTCATGCTCTGATTAAATGAAATGCATCCCACATATCTCATGGTATATTTTTAATAGGCTCCTTATTAGAGCTATGAGATGCAGTTCTTTGACCCAGAATGTATTGCATCTGTAAGCATTTTTCAGGGTGCAACCCATCCAGCAGCCCATGTGTGTGTGTGTGTGTGTGGGAGGGGGGGGGGGCTGTAATCTCCCATATCCGTTCAACTTGTATAACTATTTCTACCTCACAGTAGGGGTTATGCTTTGACATGTTTCTGTCTTGGATTTACTATACATGTTATCAATTTTCTCTCTTGCAGTCTTATGCTTCCGAGGATTGCAATTAAGTCTTCAAAATGTCAACAGGAGCCTTGCAAAAATTATACCATGCATCAACTATCTATATGAAATAAGAGCACTAAGAAGAAAAATACAAAACTTTTTGTCAGTTTGTAGCAACTGTTACAGTACAGCTGTCTGTATTAGCTGGAGGAGTGAAGAATGTGATTGTGAAGTGCATCGCTCAGCCCATAGGTGACATATTAACTATGCAGAAGAATGCTGTAGACTCTTTCAGTATGGAACAACATGGATGAGGAATGTTTCTTGAAATGCAGTACAGTTAAGAAATATGCTTGCCCACTCTTAGAAAGTCATCCATAACTGGTTGCCTGCTAGTTCTGGCATTTATATATATATATAAAAAAAACTTACTTCATGGTATAGTTGTTAGAAATCTTAGCTTCTTTCTGGCCTGCAGCTATTACATATATTTCTTACTTTTTCAGATTTGTTGGCTTACTGCTCCATCCTTACCCATGAGCTAAGTCAGCAATATATCCAGTAGATTGTGGGTAACATGGAGCAGAAAGTCAACAAACTGAATGGCCAGAAATATAGTACCTCCCTTCCTAGAGTACCACAGCAGCAGTTTTCTTTGAGCAGGGGTGCATTTGGCCATTTCTTTATTTCTTTATTAAATAAATGCTATGTTTCTTTACTTTAGAAAATAACAGAAGGGCATCCCTGGCAGAATGACACCCAACGTTCCCTATATGAAATATACTTGCAGAATATAATGTGTTGGTGTGACTTACTTGGGCTCTACAGATAAACTCTGCAACATGAAAGCTTATTAACAGACTGGCAAGGTAATAGGTTCATAGGTAGGTATTAGACTATCGGCCCAAGGGCCTAAGTAAGCCTAGCCAACAAGG